>NC_091944.1:23182331-23482331 GCF_041260155.1 Ptychodera flava | reverse complement strand
GTATCGCAAAAGTAAAAGCGTGCATGTACTAGAAATATTTTCACTCACTTGACGGGATCTAAATTTTATCGGTACCTGGATTTCATGACTGTGTACACGGCTTAGACTGCCGACAACAGCCTGTGGTGTGCCGCATCAGTGTAAAAGTTTTGTTCTTGCCCAAAAGGTAGTTGGTAATATTCTGCATGTATTCCCGGTCTACGACCTCTGGCCACTAACAGCAGTGACTAGTTAAATAATACATAATTGTAAATAGTTTTGTACCAACAGCTTTGGTGCAGGTTTGTTAATACAGCTCTGAAATACAACTGAAATTGATAGCCCCACGACAGAAACTTTTACTGAAATTTACCTCGAGTACATCCTGTTGCCTATGCAATTCTGGCCTCGCATAGAGTTGTCAGGCTAGGAGCTTTTGCACAATTTGACCCCAACTATTGAGGCGAGGCATGCGGATATGTTTGCTGAAACCTGAGCTTTCAAGTTTCGTATCACCTTGTCAGGTCACTCTATGCAGCAATGGGTTCTGTTTGCATGAACTACTCTTTCACTGCTCTACCATGAAGATTTGTTCACCGGAAATTAGCTTAATGCATGTTCTTCGCTTTTCAATAGTTAATCAATCATAGAAAAAGCATGCAAGCAAACAAATGAATCATAATCAATGGAGAATGAAGACTTGGGAGCCTTTAGGACAGACATCACAGAGGCGCGCCACGCCGTCAACGCTCTGGTATCTCGTCTAACGAATGTTTTCAGTGGATAATCTTCGATTCTGCTTAAGCTAGTGAAAGAAGTGATCTAGACGTTGAAAAGGAAACTTAGGTTACTAGACATGTAAATAAGTACTAAAACTTGCTCTCTTGTTGGCAGCATGATTCCACGATTTCTTCGAGTTCGAGTTTTTTGAGTCACAAAAAAAATAATAAAAGCAAACAGTTGCCGCCCTTTCAGCAAAAGAGTAGTCCAAATTTAATCATGACAAACGGATTAGGGTCAAACGCGTAGTTGATACGCAGAAGCAGAATACTGAAAAACTGGCCACAAGTTACACTTATATACGTGTCAACACAAAATTATAAATCGCGTCCCAAGTACTAAACCCAAACTCGACTTGGCCGACTTCAACTTATATACGTGTCAACATGAGTATCATGAATTACTTCCGAGGGGAAAAAACTCTTCATTCATACATGGGCGACTGGTCCTTGTCACTGGGCTACCAACTTCAGAAAATGGTAGCCCAATGGGACTACCAGAGGAAAAAGTTAATTTCGAGCCCTGGAGCTACCTCTGCAAGCTGACATTTTTACGGGATTTTATGTGCTGTTTCAATGTTCCTGAGATCAGTTTCATCTTAAAACATATTATTGTTACGAATCTTCAAATATGTGTATGAAATCGCTCTATATTATGCCTAGGTCACGCTACGAACGCCAGGTCAACACTGTGGTTGAAAATGGGGCGAACTGAAGTGACCGAGCGGTAGAGCGCACATTTCTTGTTGTTGCTCTTTAACCTTTTCCCTTTTGACCTTTGTGTGTGATTGTCTGTGAGATCGTGAGAAAATCCTGAGAACCGGTTCTCATTCAGATGACTGAGAACGGGCAGAGGGAGTGTAGCTTCAGGCACGGTGAATCATTCTTTTTAGTATCTAAGTACTGGTCGGCCGTCGGATTGTCAGAGGTGGACATCTTGCACCTGGCCCGTAAATAATTCCTTTTTTACAAAGTACTAAGTATTACAACGCACTTTCAAGTTGCATACACAGGTTATCAAGTCGTCTCACCAAACTGCATAAGTGGTGGAAAGGGAAGGTATTTTTGCACATCGGGTCGGTAATTTTCATTAAACGTATATCATGAACGGTTCAATTTGTGTCAACTATTTTAATTGGAATATAATCGCTTTCAACACTTGATTTATAGTTTAGAGTTTGATCTCGATAGTCTTCAGTTTTGTTTTTGTCAAATAGAACCTTCCAGTCCGCGATCTTTAGTACCTTGCGTTTCGAAAAACAAAATGTGGGATTTTATCAGATTGCCCTATTTCAATGTTACTACATTCTAGTTTGGTGTTAGATAAGACCGTTTTCTCCCAGTATATAGACTAAAATTGCAGGGCTGTCACCCAAGTTGTTCGTGTAGAATGGAGTTTCTTGTTTGGAAGAGGGGAGCTTGGAAGACTAGTGAGAGGGCTAGGGAAGTTTGTCAAATCGTATCGGGAGACAAGGTACGGATTTAAGCTTTCTTAAAAATATCCTACAACACTATAATGTTTACGTAAAACACCCTTGGTCGCAATTTCTTGATGTCGGGCGCTTGGCTGCAGCTGATGGAATGTAGTTTTTCGATAGTTGTGTGATTGTAATATATATTATTGCCTGAATACATGGCTTTAGGTGCCCCAAATCAGGTGACAATTTGCCCGACGGCAGGAGGGCAAATGTCTCCTGCTGCGAGGGCACATAAACCCATGTATCCAGGCAATAATATTTTTATTACATGACTCTTCACAGTTAATGCTATATAACATTTTGTAACATGCAAGGCATTTTCAAACAATTTTACCATTATCGACGAGCATCAAACATATTTTTTTAAAGTCAAAATAGCAGTGCGTGCATGGATAATTTACATCTAGCGTTCGGCGTCTACTTTGACGTCGAAAACATCGAAAGTCTTCACAGGCCCGGGTAACCATGGACACCGGTCAGTACATCATTCAACGGCCCGCTAACATCCCGGATGTTCCTATTCAAGTAAATGCACTGATTTATATTCACCTTGAGGCATGTAATAAGATCTCCCAGGTCTGTTGTTTCCCCCTGGTGTTTAATTTTAACTCTCTGCGTAGGTACCTAGACATTGTCAGTCCCACTATGTGCTACATTTGTATTTCTGGATTGTTCGTAAGTATGGATTATAGCTGTCTATTATTTTGTTAGTTTCAGGTAAACTGGGCTCTGGGTATGAATACAAGGACACGTATGTAAGATGGCAATTATATATTTTGTTAGAATATCATACTACTGACAAAAACTTACTGCATGTTTATATGCAATTTGTATTTTTACATAAATATTTATATTTACGAAGATTCCAATTGTTTGAATTACATTGTAATATGCAAAATAAAACAAACCTTAGTATATAAAAGAGTTGAACACTGCTACAGGATAGATTCCATTATTTTGACACCCTTTTAGTGCATCCTGTAATCATTTACAGACAGACGTTTTTTTATATTGAAATATATATTGACAGAATATCACACAATGTATTATTCCTTTTGATCCCAAGTACAGATTTAACCATAGATACTAATCTTTTTAGGGTCTATGATTTAACCACGGGAGACAACGACAAGATAACTGCCTACGGAAGTATGCAAAATACGATATGTTTTGCTCTGAAACAAACACAGTGTCACGCACTCGATAAAACAGTTGAACTCTGTTTGAGGACAAAGTTTGTTATTTTACACCGTTTTATTTGCAATATTTGTTATGCAGGAGACACCGACAGAAAGGGAAAAAATTAAAAAGAAATTTTTAAAATTAAATAAATGTCGGAGATAATGACAAAACGATAGCCGTAAGTAGTTAGGAAAAAAAGATAACGATTGCTCTGTAACAAAAAAAAAACTTAATTCTTAAAAAAGTAAAATGTGTTTTTGTGGATTATTATCCCTTCTTATCAACCCACCCTTTATTTGAGCTCCTCTTTGTTTTGACTTGAGTTCAGCTTTACTTCTCTTATTTTCCTTGGCTAGTTTATACCTCATAATTTGCGATGCAATTGCAATTTTTGTAATTATGGTAATGAACGAATTAACGGATGAATAAACATGAATACAGAATCTAACCTACTTAAAAAAATAGAGTGTGTCCTCATTCCGTCAAACATATTACTTCCGCATCTCACTTTCTTGCATTAGGTTGAGCAAATCTTGAAATTTAGCACTGAATGAACAGAAATGGTTTTAAGTTCTACAATACAGGCCAATTGTCGTTCTGGCCAATGTGGGAAGCATAGATATCGATGACTTCAATTAGAAATGGCAATTGGCTTTTATCGTTCAGGATTATTATTAAGCAAATTGACTTGACCTTTTGAGTCTGTCCCTCTATGACCTCTGGCATAATGAGGAGAGTTCATCTGAGCACACACTCCATGGTTTATAAGTAAGTTGTCCTGTTGGTATTTTCCTCATATCCGTGAATATGCATCAAAGCTAGCTGGGTCCAGTGTCACCTCCTCTCCATTTAAGTGTGTTATCCAACTGCTGTGCTATGACATCTATTCGTTTCTTGTTTGAGTTGCTTTTTTGACAATTTTCTGTCTCCTATGGGTACAAGTCAATCTTTTGATTCTCTCGACATGCTGACACTGTCGTCTAGACAATTGTCGTTTGAGTGCCCTTTCCCGATACCTTTCGGAATTGAAAGGTCAATAACATGGAGAGGGGATGCATCTGGTACATAAAACATTGTATCTATTTGTAAGGTGTTTCTACATTCGTCTGGCAGTATTTCGGTGTTTTGTTTCGTTTCTATTATGTTTAGTGTTCTCCCTGAAACAGGGGCGCAGCGCCCTCTTGTAAATTGCGAGCACCCCTTGCCAAAAATAAAAATATTTTTTTTTTGAAAAATGATTATATAAAACAATGAAATTTACAAATAAGGTGAAAGTGATTTACCAGCAGATTGCATGAGAGTCGATCCTGCAGGCTGCAAACGTAATCATCGTTCTTGTAAATTTCGCGAGTTTGTGATGTCATCAAAGATCGTAAGCCGACGTACAACTCATCGATGGCAGTCATATTTGCAATGCACAGTCCGTAACGTTAGCCACGGTCCCTCCACAGGGACTGTGCGTTGCCTTACCGACTTAGCTGAGTGAACATACAAAGGACAGCAGAGCACATTGAACGTTTCACTAGAAGGTCATAATTTCGCTTATGTTTTTCTTCCCAAAGATAAACAACTTATTTTAAGCTCGGCCCAGGCGTGTATTAGGCTGAGAACACGTGAGTGATTATGATATATGTATTTGGACATCGATAAATATGTCTGTTGCTTTTTTTTCGTTTTCAAAAAATGCAATAATCATTGAAATCATTAAACTGGAATAAAAGTTTTGGAATTCTGTCTCAGATTTCGTTTCCTTTAAGTTTTTGCTTCCCATGTCCCACCAAATAACACTATTTGATTCTCTGTTTTCCAAAAGCTCTCAGGCACCCCCTCCTGACCTCCCCTCGCGAGCGCTTGCGCGGTCGCTTGTGGTGCTTCGACCACAATTTCACCCTTTCACAAAACGTTATGAATGACACTAATAAAGTGTACTCGGCCAACGTCATCGGTTTTATCTTCTTTATCAAATTTAGCATACAAATGCCATTCAAATTTACAGTTGAATGATTACCTCAATTCTGTTCCAACGTTAATCCTTAATTCATAATTATACAGGGTTTATTTGGACTTTAATGTAATTTCCGCAGTAAATTCTAGAGGTGCTGTATTTCTATTTTTATGACGAAAGCCATATAAGGATGGCGTAGACTTATTACATCTTTTCATGTCGTCTACGCTACTGAACCGCTGTACGTTCTGCTTTAAATTTACGCCTCGCTCATCTGGATATTCAAGGTCCTGCCCCTCAAATGGCTTTTTTCATATCCCACCAATCGTTACCAGTCCGTTGCAATTAATGGTCATTCATCACATCATCAAGTCCTCCTCAATACTATGCTCAACAAGGATCAGTTCTGGACCGCTTTTATTCACTCTCTATACTACAGCCCTTTGACAGATAATCCAAAATCATAATCTTAAATTTCAGCAATATTTGATGAAAACAAACTGTATATAATTTTCACAAAATCAATATACAACAGTCTTTAAATCTAAGGCTGTGTGGTTGACATTAAGTGTTGGATAATATCAAACAAATTTCAATTCATTGATGGTGAAACAGAAATTCTCCTTATTCGTTAATAGTATGTTCACTCCCCAACCAACATTAACAGCATTTAAGTTGGATCAAGCTTCATTCAATTATTTATTTATTTATTTATTTATTTATTTTTATTTATTTATTTATTTATTTATTTATTTATTTATTTACCATTGAAACGGTTTTTAAAAACCAAAAAGTGCAGAAAAAGCAGTTTCATTAAGTACAAAACAAACATACAAAAACAAACAAGAAACTAATAGACACAGCGCAGTATTGAATTCCTGTTTAACAGTAGTCACGATTTCAAGAAACACATAGCTCAGACCTGTCAGATCATCTCTCTACTTATCTGCCGTATTGGATTCATCAGAAAATATCTCCTTAAACAGACTTGTCTGATGTTCATGTATTCAACTCTTTCTGCCGAGCTAGACTACAGCAACGCCCTACTCTATGCTTTACCGGACTCATAAATCAGATTAATACAAAGAGTACAAAACTCGGCGGATCGTATCATCACAAATACAAATATAAGGGATCACATTACATCAATCTTGAAGGAGCTTCACTGGCTCCCTCTACCTTACAGAATTCAGTTCAAAATCCTACTTCTCATATACAGATCAGTACATGGACTCGCTCCTTCAAACCTGACTGAACCCATTTACGTAAATACCTCTATCAGATCTCTTCGATCAATTCTAAAAACACACTTAAAGTTTCTCGAACCCGGTTACAATCATACGGTGACAGATCCCTTCTCCCATTTTTCATACATTCTACGGAACAAACTACCAGCGCATACTCGATCAGCTCCCGACATTCGCACCTTCGGATCTCAGCTTCAGACTCATTTATTCAAAAGAGTTTACCTGTGACCTGGTGTAAAGCGCAGGAGAACACTGCTAATGGATAGCAGACACTATATAAATTATTCATCTTATCTTATATATCTTATCTTATCTTATTTTACGAGTTTTATTTATATATATTGAATAACATTGAACGTAGCCTTTACTCTGCCGAAAAATCACCCCCGAGTACACCACCAAAATAACACAACAGAAAAGTGCATATATCATATACTAACGATCCGCATTATGGCTAGGGATTCAAAATTTCACGCAGCTCTGTTCAAATCATATTGAGCTTTATAATTTTTGCATTATTTTATTTCCTGAGTGTGTTGTTGTGCTGTAAAAGTGCAGTGAATGTTAAAAGTTTAATTTGTACTGATACAGAGTCCGGCTACAAGTATGAGCTACTCCAAATAAAGTTTATTTTGATACTTTAGTGTAGATAATGTGACCAAATTTATCTTGTTAAAGCAAGCTGGTAACGAAAAAATACCACGACCGTGTAAATACTTCAAAAATATTTCATTCCTAATGCAACATAGTGTACACTAAATTCAAGTTACGACACTGTGCTTACTTCATATAACTAGTTTTTCCCTACTTCACTCAGAATTCCTTCCTAACATATATACATACATAGACATTCATACATACATTTTGTCTACTCAATTAAAGCCTTTGTATTTTGGAGGGTTTTTTTTGTCATTCGATTTCGCAGTTCTCCTCTTTCTCTTTTCTTGATGTCACGCTGACATATTTTTCATCAACAACTTTTCATTGCAGATCCAGGGGTCAAACATCCGTATTAAAAGGAGCTCCGTTTCACGTCAAAGAATTTTATTACTGATGGGATTTACAGGATTTAGCAGTTGTATGACATTAATGCTGATGTTGTATTCAACTGTTCCTATAACAAAATATTATTCAGTGTCCCGGATGGATATTTACAGTGTATTATCGTTTTCGGAATTTGACAAAGTTAAGAAACCGCAGATGAATTTCCAAGTGTTCATAAACAATACCAGTAAATTTATTTCAATCGATAGCACTAATAAATTGATATCAGTCAATGAAACTTTCAAATCAAAGTCAATTAATAAGACTGCAAAAGCATTACCAGTCAATGAAACTATTAAATTCAAGTCAGTCAATAAGGCTGCAAAACCAATGTCACTTAATGAAACAAGTAAACTAGAGTCATTCAAAATGCTGGAAAGTCAGTGTTAGTCAATGAAACGATGAAATTAGTAAATGACACTGCCAAATCGATGTTGGTCGATGATAAGGGTAAAGTTTTACCACCCAAGGTGACTATTAAGCCGTCAATATCTCCAATGGCTGTATTCAAGTCAATTAGAACGAAATGGAAATTCAACGTTAAAGAGGCAAAAAAGTTGAGGTTAGTATTACCTTTTCGCTATATACTGCTTATTGTCGTAGTTCTATGTTTCAATGCGTTTAGAAAATACCTTGAATACATTTGACCACCATAGACAGCCAGTTTGCTAGATAAATGATATACATGTAATACAACAACCATCGGAAGTGCATTTTAGGGGCAGTCAGTTATTTCATCTAAATAATCAACCCTTAGAACTTTAGAGTGAGTTCTGTCCTTCAAATTCACTTCAGTTTATGGTCATAAGTAATAATAATTTATTCACGACTTATTACAGTCAATTTCAAAATAGCTTGGAATTACAACGTGCTTGGGTGATAAGAAAAACGTTTCTGGCGATAGAAAATGACGGCACCTGCTTTCATTACAAACGTTCTGCTTCGACAAAGTTTGCAACAATGTAACCAATTACGACGTTCAGTGTGCAGCACTCAACATCTTCAGCGCTGTGGTGCTTCAATTGAAAAACTCACCTACAATAACTGTTTGAACATTCTTGTATTGCCTTTATCACATTTCCCGTCGATGAAACTGCACAGAACGCTCATGAAAGGTTTTTTTCTTGGTACAGTGTGTACGGGTTGGTACAACGATTGGTATTTCCTGCACTCAACGAATTCTGTGAGTGTAAACAGTGGACACCGTTTTGGGTTAAATTGTTTCAAAATCTATCAAAGAACGTTTGCAAAAGGTTTTTTCTATTGCTAGAAACGTTTTTCTGGTCACCCCAGGATGTTATAATTCCAAGCTATTTTGATCATCATATCTATTCAGGATTACGATTGCCTTGTTTTTTATTACAGTAAGACGGGGAGCATATTAAAACAGCATATAAATATGGATATAATATTATTCAAAACCGTAATATACAATAATAAGCTGGTAAGCAGTACTGGGCAACGAATTAATTAAAGCATTTTTATTCAAAACTAGGTTTATCCATGAGGCATACACACTCGTATCTAAATAACAAGCAAAAAAAACAAAAAAACAAAACACAGAATACTTTGAATTGGCACACAGTTTTTCAGACCCTTCGCTGGAAGAAGTTTTTACTCTCGTAAAAAGGCAAAAATAGAAAGCATACGTCCAATCGCCAACATGGTAACAGACAACAGTTGTCAGTTACAGCTTGTTTTAAAGCTTATCATCCATAACAAATAATCGACAGAAATTCACCCAGTTGCTTCGCAATGTTTATTCAAGCCAATTCTATGGTAGATATAAGGATGATTGGACTGCCTTACACACGTTTTGCAGCATACACCATTATAAATTTTGTATATTAACAGGGACCTTCTTGAAAAAGAATGCAAAATGACCGAAATGTTCACAGTCACGCAGAAGAACGTTGAACTAAACGGCACAATAAAGTTTGATGCTGAAAGAAGGTCCCAGCTAAATGTAACACAGGAGGTGTACAAAAGATTTCCCAAGGTATGTTCAAATAAAATATTGTTTTTATTTTTCGAATGTATTTCTTATATTGTCACAGACAAATACTACAATGATCACCATATGTGTAATCGTTATACTCAAATCATTTGTATTAGCTCTCAGCGCAGAGGTATTTTATTTCTGTACGATAACATCACAATGTCATGTGGTTTATCTTCTATCCTCTCTGTAGGCAAATTACACAAAGGATATTTTTACTATTGTTTATTTTCTTATGAACAGGAAATGCCTTTCAAGAAAGCTTCATTCAAGAAATGCAGTTTGGTTGGAAATAGTGGTATTTTGCTTGGCAGTCAATGCGGAAAATCAATAGACTCGTCGGACTTTGTTATAAGGTCAGTCTTTTATTTATTTATTTATTTATTTATTTATTTATTTATTTATTTATTTATTTATTTATTTATTTATTTTAATTATTATTTTTTATAATCGTTCTTGTAAGATTCGCCTTCACTGCATTGTAAGTAATTCAATATCTTTATCTCATGATAAGATTTGTGATTTACGTAAATAAACCTGCCCAAAAAAGAAAGGTAGATAAGAATTGTAACCAAGTGTACATGCTCACCCAAGGACAATAACAAGTCTTGATAACATATGCTAAAAAGTATCAAGGGCAAAACTAGCACATGGAAATCAAGACTTATTGACAATGAAAGATTTGAGGGCATGCTTGAACTGTGTTCTATGTGAAATGTTTCTAACAGAAAATGGAAACCTATTCGAGAATTTCGCGCCGTGATAACTGAAAGCGAATTAGCCGAGACGAAGATTGCATTTTGGTATAGAAAGGACGAGTTAGAAACTGATTTAGAAGTAAGGAAAAATAGTCATTGATGCTATTGGGTAGGTTACTGAGCAAAAGGTCATGACTGAAAACCCGAATGTGATATTCAACTGATTACAGATGTTCAAAATATTAAATTCCTGAAAGATCTGTTCACTTGGAGTAGTAGGTGACTTGAATGTAACATTTCTAACGACCTTTTTCAAAGGTAGACTCTTCATGTAATCTCCATACGTACGTCTATTATCAGCCCCAGAGACACAATTATGCTTTGCTATTCGTATCTTAAGATTGAGAATTTGTTGTTTTCAGTAAAAGAAGGTAGTGGCATCGCCGAATTACTTACTTACTTACTTAATTAATTACTTATTTACTTACTTAATAAGATAATAAATAATAAATAATTAATTAATTAATTAATTAATTAATCAATTATTCAATTAAGTAATGGTATTAATCATTTTTATTTTTATAATACTTAGTTAATATTGTACAAGTTGTTCTTCTGTGAGTTTATCTTTGTGTTTGTTTGATAATTTAAGCTGATGTTCATGTATCGTATTTTTGATTTTAAAGTGAAGACACGCATTAACTGCTCTTATTGTTTTGCTATATCTCCTACTATTCTCATCAACTTTAGTTTAATGTAAATAAATTCTTACTTTCACCATATCTCACTTTTTCAAAACGAAAAACTTAAGTTGAGTAGCTGATTTATTGGTTGGTTAAACGGTTCAGGGAAGTTAGAAATGAAACAACGGTGACAATCGTACCGAAGAGAGCTGGCTCACCACGCCATATATATCCAATTCTTATCAAATACGAATATGCAAGGTCAGGATCTAAGGTCTTTACTGTAGAGAATAATGCAATCAACAGGAGGGTCATTTACCTGAAAGCTCTATCATATTGTCCGTAAACCCATGGTCAGTGCAAAAATATTGCACCGCGCACACAATGAATGGGGTCGATGTATTTTATTCTTCAAAGTTAGGGTCTTGTTAGTTTAAAGGCCTGTACCGACGTCAGATTGTCTCATAGGGAAATCTACTTATTACATTACAATTTCAATGGAAAACATTATTAAACAAAAGGCTTTGACACTGCATAATTCTCTTTTAGGCTAAAACAACTTTGATCCCGGGGATCAAGTCCCAGGCCTTTGAGTCCACACGCGCTTATGTGTAGAAAGACTTCGCAAGAAGGCTTAATAATAATGAATCAGATTGCTCTTTTAAGCTTGACGTTTTCAAAAGAGTGATGAAAATAGAAAACTTACAGTATTGCGGATTGATATTACTAAAGAATACAGTATCAGTTCGAATTCAAAGGTTTGTGTCCTGTAAGTTTCAATGGTGCCTTTTCAATGGTGAAGTTTGTTTAGTATAAAGGGAAGGATTGAAGTGAGCGATTTTATCTTTCATTTCAGATTCAACTTGGCAAGAATACAGAATTATGCAAATGATACTGGCACAAAAACAAATCTTATTACTTGTAACCCTTCAATCTTAACAGTAAAGTAAGTATAAACAACTTATTAATGATGAAATATTCGATAAAATATTTGTTATAGATTAAATAAGTCATTCGCTTATATAGCCGTGAACCGACGGTTTGCCTGAAGGCCCTGTTATTCTTTGAGGATTTAGCCAGCGTATGTCGACGTATCAAAATTTCTGTAAAACGATGGCATACGCTGAACTTCACGATGTACTTTTCAATTGTTGGTGTAACATAGCGTATTCATGACGATTTGGACGTATACGTAACGTATTAGTGACCTGTATAGAACGTTTCAACAACTTATAGAAAACTTTCACCAACGAATGTTTAGCGTGTTGCCGGCGGAGCCAGCTTCATGCCAGGCCATAGGTGGCTGCACAAAATGTCCGTCCCCAGGGGTAGGGGCGGGGGTAGGGTGTCTTGGGCTCAGCACAGGTTCTTCTTGCTATGGTTTATTTATTTTAATATGATTTACTATGATATGTATGCCAGTAAAGAATACTGCAAGTGTTTGGTGTCCTTCTCTTATGTAAGCACTTGGGATGGGTAGGTGTTTTGTTTGTATTTCTAATAAAGATTTATTCTACCAACCTTTGTGTTTAGTCTTAACTTAGCACTGCCCTTGACAATCTCTGTAAATGTTTTATGACCATGCTATGTCTATTATCTGAAGAGTTAAATCGCCTAATGCGCCAAAGCAAGCAAAGATAAATTACTAATCTATGGACCCTGTCACCAGATTATCACTGGATTAACTTTGACAGAGTCAACAATGAGCGCATCAGCTATGTATAACAGAAGACCACAGATTTGTAACTTACCCTTGCTTGCTTTGGAGCATTAGGCAATCAGACGCATCAGTTAACGACGCAACACAGTGTCAAGACTTCGCGTAAGATTGTCAAAGGACAAATACGTGACATGAAGGAGAAAAAGAAATTGTTACAAAACCATTGCTAGCATAAGACCAATACACAACAGGTTGGCAGTATTCTTTATTGGCGATAAATATCATAGTCAAACGTAATTTTATATAGGGCTCAGCCCTTGGTGTCGCGCAAGGGGTAGATTGGCAATGTTATTAGTATTGATTCATGATAAAGTAGAATTAATTGTTACTTGATATACGTTTCTATGACAACTATGCCCAGTTTCGCTCTGATGAACGTAAAGATTCATTAGGGTAGACACATTAGATATGTATTATACAGTAATAACACTGTCTTAGTATTGCAGCCTCATCTCAAACGAAGAAAGCTGACATATTCTCAAAGGCTGTAATACGTCTCCTTAGGAATAGGTTTCTAATGAGCAGGAGCGATGACACTTTTGCTTGAGTTTCACATCTCACATAATGCATTTACACAATGATGAAGCACTGCATTAATGACCCATATATTAGAAATAGTAACATTGTTTCTTTTGTAATATAGTTATTCAAGTGTTGGGGAGACTGGAACTGCAGCAAACTTTACCAACTACGTGAAGCAAGAGTATGGTAATACAACAGTCTACTCGGCCGCCTTCTCCTACCGTCGATTTGCCGAACCAGTGTTTAAAGCCCAAGACGCCCTTGAAGATGCAAACATCAAATTATATTACACTCATACAGATTACATCAAATCCGTGAAACGGTTTTTCAGCAGAAGGAAGAAAATCAAAGAAACGAGAATATCATCAGGTGAGATCAGACAACGCAATATGAGATTATTTGTTCGCCCTTTTTGCGTATCTTTAAAAGTAGAATTCTTAGTTTCCCCATCTAGAAACTTTGAAATATACATTGTTAGCATTTTAAACACGTCGCCTCATTCATAATTTGCGATGGCATTGTTGACAAAGTAATTAAATCAGAGATAGAATTCTATTGTCAAAAATAACATGGGACATGACGTAGGCACTAATTCTGTTGACCGGTTGAACAAAGACGCCAATGTGCGACATCTCGAACAAAGGCATTTCGATACAATGTTTGGTGTGGAACAGAAGGTTGCACTTTAATTTCTTTTTATGTTGGAGAACAATACTAACAAACAGGGACAGGTATTCCTGCGATTACATTTTGTAAATAATTTTGGTCCAACAATTGTTGGGCCCATTTAAATCTCTTGACGCAAGAAAGCAATTATCATGCTTACTTATTCAAATAATCGAAAACTATTTTATCAGCCATTCTGAATTTGATATATCGGTAAATGTAAGGTAGTTAGTTTCTCTTTTACAAATAAAATATCATATATATATCATACATAGTATGGCTTGGAGTATCATAGGGGACGAAAGTTGTTGAAGAAGAACTTAAGCATGGTATTAAAAGGTTTGAAAGACATGTAAGTTTGCATAATAGATTTGCAAAAGGAATGGTCATGAATTTTTCACTCATATAATTTTTTCTATAAGGAAGATCGAAGTCTTCCGGCCACTCTTGACATAATCCTATATACCCTATAATACCAAGTGTAACCTGAATTTTGTACTTTCTGCATAATGTATTTCAGGATTGTTACTTTTAGCTGGTGCATTTAGTTTTTGTCAAGAGATACATCTCTATGGATACTGGCCATTCTCAACTGATCCGCAAGGAAAGCCATTGAACTACCATTACTATGACAAGTACGCATGGATGACCAAAAAACACGACATGCCATTGGAATTCAAGATGCTTACAGATTTGCATAACAAAGGTATAATCCGGCTGCATGTAGGAAAATGCTAAGCAATAAATGTTCACGAGTATTTTTGCTGAAAGAAGTTCAGCTGATTCTCGCATGACTGTCGCTTCAAAATGACGAGGCACTCCTTTACAAGTTCACACGAAAAATGTAAGAATTTTTGGTATTTAAGCATCACAGTAGGCTTGTCAAATAAATATGATTAGATTTTAGAGGAAGGTAACGTGAACAATACATGAGAACCAAGAGCACATTTCAATATTTTGCTTAGGTAATAACGTTATGGACTAACAATATTAACGTATTGAAGAAAATTATAAAATGCATTATTTAATAAATTTAATGACATAACAACCGTATTGAATAATGTTGATCACGATAAATGGCGTGATATCATGAAAGGGATATCACAATCGCAGAAGGAAAAATATCAATTTGGCGGTAAATCGTTTTTAACACAGCTACTACCAGAACTGTTAGGACAGTAAGCTGTTTTCAATAAAATGGAATAAACGAGGACGCAAGGTAAAAATTGTAAGATGCATCGAGAGGCCATTAAAATGCACCTTATTCAGTTGATCTGATTTTCGAGTACTTGAAAGGGTTGGTTACACTACGCCAATGTTTATTAATGCGCAGGAATGTCATAGACAGGTGAAATAAAGAAAAAAAATGTACAATTTATTAAACTGAATTAATCAGATATATTTGCACTGTGAAATACAGTGTGTATGTATGTATGTATGTGCGATTGATATCTTATATCAAAGTTACATTTATTTGGGATAAAAAACGATATGACGTTTATGTTTTAAAAGGTAACTGCCATTAGGATTTGATCCTAAATTATGTGAGATGACATTGGCTTTATTTTATTGTTAAGATCCTCTTACTAACCTATGCTCATATAATATTATTGTCTTACAATTCTAAACTCTCAAAAACCATGATGCTAATGGCAATGTAAGACATGATTTATGAATAAAAAAATGAATGGGCTATTGACGTCATTTATTGTACGCTCTTGAATTTGATTGCAATACCAATGTATGAACGGACAATAACGTTTTACAACTGTTCATCGAGTGTGAGGTCAGTAATATTCTATGAAAATTAATTAAAGAAAAAAGCACCACTATTTAGCTTAGAGAAAGTATAATTATTTTTAGACAAAATATTTGTCAAAAAGTTTTCTGTGTGAGATATACCTTTTACGCAACGAAGATGCAAAAATCGGCGACTTCATCTTTGACTTATAAAGAAAGAGAGAACTCTGATGTACATTTTGTTTAAAATTGACAAAGTTTTTGTTTCTTAAGCCAAGATATTGTCCGGTGTACTTTCAGTGAGTAGGCATGCAATGTCTTATGATGATTTATTAAAAGTTTTGGTTATCAAAAATACATAATTCGTTGAGAACTCTTAACAGCTGGTATCGGCAGAAGGCACATTGCCAAAGTAAATTTAGATATTTGTTGGTGAGTGTTTTGCAACTATAAGCTAAAAGTTCCACCACTCATTCCAGCGTCCATAAGATGTGGATGAAATCTTTTGTTTTGTTTTGCTTTTCTTATAAACGCAACAGTTTTAGCTCCACACTTCGCGCAGGTACCGTTGCAATTCTCTGATATTGACTGACATGTTATGTATAGTGTTGGGATGATGTCTCAGATCTCCTGAAATCGTTTTTTTGTTCCCGGATATATTGTACTTCCATCGAATAAAAGTAAAAACGAAAAACTAACCAAAGTAACGCAAGAAATAAACACAATTTGGAACCAAATTATGAATATCAGTGTCTTCATTACCTAGCTTTATCCTATGGTTAATCTTGCTTGGTCAAGCACATCAGGGGAACCAAATACTCAACAAGCTTGGAGTTTTTGCTGACAACAGTCGTCGCCATCTTGGTAAAAACACCTTCGTGACCGCATGCAGTCGTCAGTGGCGGAATTTTGCACATTTGTTATTCTCGGTCCACAGAGTTGTTTCAATTCCAGATGCGAGTTTCTTTCACACCTCTGATTCTGTATGTAACCACTGTCTACGTAATAAAGTAGTCTTTACATTTTGTTAAATAACTTCGTCTCCCGACTGCTTTCTCAGATCTGGTCATATACCACACAAAATATGCTATAAACGTGCGGAAAACAAAAGGTGTACGGTATCCGGCCACCCCTTCTAAAGGCGTCAGTCAAAACACCATATGTAACTTCCGCTTTGTAATTTTTCAAACAAGCAATTCGATGAGCGCGCCCTCTATCCGTTCACATGAAAATACCAGACGTTACATTAAATACGGCACCGTTTTCGGATATGACAAATTCAATATACTCAAATGTAAGACTCACAAGCCTCTACACAGCATCAGCCCGAAAATGTACTCATAAATCGTACTCCAGAAAGCATTCACAGTAAGGAAAATTGTTACATTCATTTATTTAATTTCTATACCACCATAAATGATATGGACTTTGAACTTCCAAAAATGTTTCCGTTGGCAGCAGCAGAAGTTGAGCGTCATTTGTGGTGTTACAATGTTAAGGGAGTAAAAATGCTTTTTTACCAAAAGAGGGTATCATTAATCTCTCCAGTTATTGGCATATGTTGTTCTGTCGAAATCAACGAGCAAAACAATCTTTTCTTGAATATTATTTAATTGGACTTGTGTCTATTTTATTAGATAACTCTATTCAAGCAATAATATACCCCCCTCCCGGCCTGAAAAATGAATGAAAGCACACTTTGCTCGACACAATGTACGTTGCGAAGCCGAGTACATTATGGAACGAAAGGCCTGAGTTCATTATTGGTCGGAAGGTATGCATTACTGCTATTATTTTATAGTATTTGGCGATACCAGTGAAGAAACATCTTTGGCTACAATGTTGGTTAGGCAACAAAGTTAAAGTTTGGAGGATGATCCTAACTTTCACTACATCGCATCGTATCACACATGACTAGTACATTCTTATTATGTAGAACATGAGAAGGAATTTTACTACAGCAATCTCGGACAGTTGCATAAACATTCATTGGGTTTGTGGGCTTCACATTTGAGTATGTTTAATGTGGCAAATCGAGAGAGGGTAATATCCCATGTAAGCTATAGTGCTTTCATACAGGAGGCGAACGGGTGCGCTTTACAAATTGATTTCTATGCTATACTCAGAAATTTTCAAAAATGAAAGGCAGGTAATAAATTATTTTGGGGAATGGTATTGCTTGTAAAACGCTTATTCCTGTTTTTAAATAAGATCTTGATTAAAGTTTGCCTGTTGGTAGTAAACACCACATATATCGTCATGTACAAAAGTATACGTAGACCACGACAACAAGTAACTTTAATTATGTACAGTGTACTGTCAGAAAAATGAGACTTGTCGAACCTTCGGATTAGAAATTGTCGCAATTCTGTTTATTGGAATAACAAGAAATAATGATGGTTAAAAGTCACCGTTTTTCATGAACATGGTTTAAAATGAATATAACCTGTCATTCATTCCAAGTTAACGCAGTAAATAAAATGTTCCCATTCTCACCATACAATGATACAGGTAAAAATTCTTATTTTAAACGAAAAATGTGCCATTACTACACCTAAAATTTCAGAGATTTGAAGTTTTATTTATTGAATATTACAATCTTGTAGTATAGTAAATTTCTTCATTTTAAAAACAAATCTAGGTATTATCTTGTACTTTAAAGCCCCAGTATTTGTAACTTTTAACAATTTTTTTCATATTTTTGATTAAAATGACATCCTCAGTATGTGAAAGTAGACCATAATTAATACTGAATCTCATGGTTTGCATGCCCAGCCCGCCTCACGATTAACAGTAAAAGGAGTGAAAAATATCTTCTTGTCCGAACCAGAAGTAAGGCTTTGTTGACACACGAAACGAAACGTAATCACACCACCGCGCATGCTCAACCACATCTACGCAAGTTTGACTGTGGCGTCCATAGAAACTTACGCTCTTCGAAAAGGTCTGGTCTATCGAAACTTGAGACTCAACTAAAAACGCGCGAAAGTTGGATGAAATACCGGAAAGATATAAATGTGTAAGTGTTTATAGATTGTTCCGAATATAATGAGCCGTGCAAACAAACGTCTTAAACAGCTAAACTAACGACGGAGGCAGTCAATTGTAAGCTTCATGCAAGGTTTTGCACGTTGTGACCGACGGTACGGAGATCAAGCTTGCTGAATGAATTGAGAGAGAATCAGGAGAAAAACATATATGAATAAAACTTCAACACTTCACCATTGTAATCATTGAACTCTGAGTCGTTTCTTCCATTATGAAATATAATGAAAATTTTGATGAAAATAAATGACGGCACTGATTCTGCTCCGTCTACCCAAACGAAGGTTTGTGTACGGCCAGGCTACGCTGCGAGCTGCAGGCAACACAGCCTATCAACTTCGCATATCGTTGCCGTAATTGAAAACGCTCAGAAACGAAAAATTATATCTTGAATGCAGTACAAATGTCTTACTTATTAAATTTAAAAGTATTTCCAAATAACATCGAACGTAACGGGCATCTAATCCTCACAAGGACTACAGTGGTACAATTATCGGCTAGCTGCGATGCGATGGAGCTCCAGGCATGGTAGCAGTTTGAACACAGGAGATCCCGGCCTCACTGCAAAGTCGTCCCCTGCGCACCCGGCCCGACAGCAAACTAACCTCTTGGTTTGATTCTGTTGTTTACATATTTTTGTATAAAATTCATGATACATATATCTGACTTTCACAACTGTATAATTTGCTTAGGACTGTGATTTTGGCTGTAGTCTACAGACGATCGGAGGGAGCTAAGGCAGGCCCCAAATTTGCATGGACAATGCCCGGGACAATTATACACGCAGCTCGATGAGAAAGTCATTCACATAAACCTAAATGAAGTGATCAATACAAAACTTTTAAACATCACTGGTTATGAAAATTTATGATCAATGGTTCTGACCTACGGATTTTAAACTGCGTCGTTGTTGATTTTTTGCGTTTGGCTGGCTACTAGTCCTGTAAGGCTGTACTACATGGAGGTAGTAGACTGTACAAGTGCGGCGGGGCCGGGCCCAGATTGGTGTGGGGCCTGCAGCAAGGTAAAGTTGACAGCGTCATTGCAGAATGACCGCGTGTTCGCCTTTCGCGTTTGGGAGGAAATTTACCGCTGTATTCAGAATGCCTTTTTACCAGTATAAAAGCTCAAAAACTGATGCATCAAAAGCCAAGAGTCTGTAAATTTCTTAGCAGTAGCTCCACTGTTTTTTCTAAATTTTCGCTGAGATATCAGCCGTGCGTATACTGGTCCCGATCGTTCTGACTCAAGCGTTCACAGCTGTTTAGGGAGACGTCATTATTTACCACCTGGGGGTCGGAGGAATTACATTAGAAACTATGAAATTTTGAGTCACACCCCAACCAACCATGATGACTTTGAGTAACCCCCCTCTAACAGAAAATTTGGCTTACCTGAGCCCATGTAACAACATGTAGATATAAAAGCTCACCTAATAACCAGTCTCCAACCATATAGTATCGTTAAATTTTGGATGGGTAGCATGTCATTATGGTATGGTTAAATGTCCAAATGGTTGTTGAACTCAAGTCAATTAAAATTTACATTTCTATGATAAAATAAAGGACGAATTCACAACAGTTCAGTTTTGTCCTACATCCTGTGCACTTCTAGTGATATCTCCATGACCAAGCCTCTCTTTCCACCTCTGGTAACGACTGTAGAAAAATGTACTGTGTGACATCGTCATCACCACTGTCAATGTTCATCTTTACTGTCGCTGGTGCCATTAAGTACATGAACAGCGATATCATTCTCATCGTCACTATCTTCTCTCAGACTTTCATAATAAGTATTGCTAGTAGTAGCAGCTACTTGTAGTTTTTTTGCCTTGCTGATCTAGTTGATATTTATTGTTCTGTTAGAGTATTTATTTTCAATTTATTTAACATCTATCAGAGTAAAATATATATTATCAACTAATCATTATATCATTGAGCACAGAGTAAGACAAAGAAAAAACATTTTGAGCACCCTTATTAGCTTTAAATTTTACGATACCCCCAGGTCGTAAATACTGATGGTTCCCTTATTTGCTGCCAAGGCCATCGCGTTCACTGCATTCGACAGCCTACCATACATTGCCAAACTATGTTGCTTCGATTTCGCAATCACCTTGCCGCTAAAGCAACAATCAGCTGAAATTTATTACTTCAAGTTACTCAATTTTGATAGCTATTTGCCTACAGAAGTGAGCTTAGTGTATATAGTGTCGTCTTGATTTTACATCGGTACCCGGGAGTGACCAACTGCAGGGTGCGCATCGGTGCACTGCCGACTGCAGTTTGAATAATCAGTATATAACACACACGGTACCAGAACAGAATGTCAGCCTCCTCTACCAAAGTTCTGTATTCTCTGAAACACAGTAGCAGTACGTATTTGAACAGAGAAGAACAAAATAAAACCATTTGCAGGTCATTCAGCCGGCGATTACCCGGGCGGTGTGGCGTGCATGGCATGGCCCCTGGAATGTTGCAGGCTCAATGATGTCATCAGTATCGTCACGTGCACAACCTACAAGTTGTCAACAAACCCGCGCGGCAATCCAACTCGATCGGGCAATGTTTAGCGTTTGTATGTCACTACAGGAGCACAAATTTGGCTTATTTCTTCACTGAACAACATTTCACGATGGATGTAAGAGAATAAAATGTAATTTCGAACATAAAAAAGGTTAAAAGTTACAAATACTGGGGCTTTAAAAATATGATTTTTGGGTAGGTAATCATGCTCAATTTTTCGCTGTTTGGAAAACTGTATCTAGGAATTAACAAAGTGCACTCTCTCTCATGAACATCGGTTGGAGCGCTCTTTGGCGGATATCATTGTCGCCACAGGCTAGCACGTCAAAAAGGTCCACTAATGTATTTACAATGACAGAAAGGTTAAAAGTTAACAGAAAAAAATGAATAACTTGAAGAACTATTTGCGGCTCAACAAACTACCGATGACATTTCTATCACAACCGGGATATTTATTTGGTTATCCGTCACTAGGTTTTTGTAGTGGCCATTTTTCTCGACCATACCTGAAGTTAAATCAAGCAACATTGCACCATTGCCGTTGAAAGACATCTCGACTTAACGTGATGTTAAACGATAGGTAGGATTCAGGTGGTTGCTGAGATCATTGGCAACAAGTCTAGCTTAGTAGCAGGCGATACGCAAGGCCTCAAATTTTGAGGAAGTAATAATTTGTCCTTTATCTGGATTAACGGATTGTTAGCAGTGGAAATAGGTGTGTGGAGACGGGCAGGCAACGGAAGAGTTGGAACCTGTTGTGAAGGTTGGCAAGTAAAGAGATAGGAGACCGTTGGCGGATATGAATATGTTATCTTGGATATCATAGACTGATGAAGAAGAATAAACCTTGTCCATTTCCACAGGTACGTTACTCCTCACATTGTGATTCTTGAAGTTAGAATGTGCCTGACCAAAGATATACGGACTCTCAATTCACTTTACCGTATGGTAGTGTTTTGGTCTACCACTTAAAGGGGTTTCATTTTTGATCCGGGATTAGAAACTCATGGAGTAATTAAGCTCATAAAAGAATTGCGGCTACTTTGAATTTTAAGTGTTAGCGATTTCGAAATTTCGAAATAGAATGGTTTAAGGTTTCCTTGTGGAAAGTTTTAGCAGACGCTGAAGGCTTATAAAACCCTTTCGAGATTTGTACAACCTTGTTTGGCTTCTATTAAGTTGAGTATTGTCGTGGCAGAGCGTGGTTCACCAATGGTGGGCTCCAAAAATGTTTATAAGTGTATCGTTATGGGTACCTAACAAAGTTCTGTGTAGCTTTTGAATAAAATTGACAACCTTAGGCCAAAAAAAAAATGAAATGTTTCTGGTCAGCGCGCGCGTCACTTGAACAACAGCGCGTCACCCTTTTTTTTTCCTGGTTTGTGGCCGGCGGCTGTGGCAAACTACATACTGATTACTATAACACCAACCAAAACGGCTGAAGAGAAAGAGAAAATTCTTTGGGGCACATGATCATTGACTGCATGAACAATTTAAATGTTACTATATTGATAAACTGTAAAACTCAGTGTTCTCCCCAGACCATAGCGGTCCCGCTACGCTTTCGCCTCTGCCCGTACGCTTTGATTCTCCCCGTTACGCTTTCAAATATAGTCCCGCCATCCTTAAATTCACACGCTCTGCATAGCTACCAGCTGATGCATGTATTGTCTACACAGTAGCGCTCACTGCAACTTTCAACCTGGTGGAAGGTTAATACTCAGTATACATCGCGGACAAGTGTTCACAGAGGTAGGCGGTGTAGCACTAGCAGGGCCTTTGATCACATTCCCATGCTTTGATCAACGAAATGGATCGCAAAGAAACAAGAGTTAACTGGTGAGGTTGATTATGATTGTACAACGATGAGTTTTGTCCTGGTACGATCACGATCGCGATCGAGTTCACATTGCTAAATTTCAATATGGCGGCGGCCATGTTGGTCGACGGGTTTATAACGTGTTGACATTGATACTGGCGTCGCGTGTGGTGCCACTCTGACACGTCCTCTGAAAGATTTTACACCTGATTTTCGAGGAATTATAGTCGTACTTAGTTCATGTCTTGTGATCATCTTGTTGGTATTTTAAAAATCAAGAATCGAACGACGATGTCCAGTGGCAGTAGAAGTTATGGGGGGGGGGGGGGGGGGGGGGGGGGGGCGCGCTGTTGAAATCTATCCCCGTGATGAAAAATTATTCGCGGTGTTTGTCGTTCAAAATGATATAAAACTCAATTACATTTGAATTGTGTAAAGCTTAAACTTGTGAATTTTCCTCTTTGTGGCAAGTTTTGACAATTTATCAGCAATATATGTATTAATGAAACTCCAATCAGAAGAACCATTTCTTGCTCTCAAAGTTTCAATCTGAATCTTCTGTTTTAATTGCAATTGTAATTACAATACTGTGATGATTTATTTAAGTGTAATAAAGAGTTTCCATGATGTTCAAACTGCACACTTGTGTGTTACCATTGCATTTTGTTGTGAGTGCACATGTATGTGTGGATGCATGTGCAAGCTTACATCCATATGCAAATATTAATTAATGATATGCAAATGATTATGCAAATTAGCCGCTACGCTACGCTGACCCTCCTCTCTCCCTTGAGGAGGAGGGGAAAAAAAAATCCGCGTCGCCGCACCATTTTTTAAGAAAGGCCTGACCAGAAACATTTCTTTTTTTTTTTTTGGCCTTAGATGACCAAGCTTACAGATTCCATTTCAGCAGCTATCATTTCCCTATCCAAGCTATCCTGCACGGTGTCAAAGCTGTTATTTTCATTCAAAAGGTACACTTTCTTAGGTACCCATGGTCGCGCTGACTCCGAGATCAAACGTCAAGAGCAAGTAGCTGTAACTTATGTTCGTTTTAGTGTCCACTACGGTTACGCATTCTACTATACTCTGCAAAGTGTGTAAAGACGAACAGTATTGAGCTTGTTAACTTAGTCTGTGCATGCGAAGACCGTATTAATGGTTGTCAATTCAAACGTGTACAATTACAACAGTGTATTTCAAATGTATAAGAAGCGGTGCTGTCAAGCTCGATAATTAGTATTCCAACACACTTTGAGTAGTTAACTTTTACCTCGTAATTAACACAACGAGCAAAGATAGTCCCAGAAACAAACCGTGAACTATATGGCAGTACGCGCCTTTAAAAAAACCCTCAAGGCTCACTATGCTAAGTTTGGCACTACAGAATCAAATTACCAGACAATTACCGATACATAAAAATCAATTTGGCTGCCATCTCGATATTTACTGAATGGGGACAAATCTAATTTTCATATTTTCGAAATATTAAGATCATCGTAGTAAAGCTTTTTTCTTACTCAATAGCCTTACAAAAGAATCCACCCGAGTGGCGATGAGAAACGAATTGTAAAATATTTGAGAGTATACTACGAATATCTGTAACCAAGGTGAACTCTACCTTTAAAGTGTTCAGGTAGCTCTACAGGAAATTTATGAACCGTTATATTTTGTCGACTTTGTGCTTACTTAAACGATATCTCATATTCTGTTTACGTGTTCTAAGCTCCCATGTGATGCTAGGCCAGCCGATAAAAAACATAGCATTTTCAAATACTTGTTCTAAGCTCCAGGCCGGCGGACCTATCAGCTGTTACACGAAAGCTATGCAAGACAGAATTTTATAGCCTAAGCATTTTGGCAACACCTATGCAATCCGGCAATTCCGGCCATTTCTCATAAATTTGTATTTTAGGAATTGCGGCCACTCTGAATTCAAAGTGTTGGTAGACATTCGTTCGTCTTGTGACATATTTTGCATGTGAACCTTGATTTTGACATTTCGAAATAGAATGGCTTAGTTTCCCTTTGGAAAGTTTGAACAGACGTTGCAGTGTTATCGATTTCATAAGCTTGTTCGGCTTCTATAAAGTTGAATAGTGTGTGACAGGGCATGGGTTCACCAATTTTGCGTACTATAAATGTTTATGACAGCGTCGTGAAGATCAAACATAAAGGGCCAGTAGCTGTAATGACGATCATTTTACTATGTTTGTTTTAGTGTCTACTAAGGATACGCTTTCTACTATACTTCGCAAAACATGTAGGGATAAACAGTATTGAGCTTGCTAGCTTAGTCTGTACATGTGTAGACCGCATCGTTATTGATTAATTGTTACCAATTAAAACGTAAGCAATTAGAACAGTGTTTCAAATATATAAGAAGTGGTGCTATGATTGTATTTCAACAGTTTGAGTAGTAAATTTTTACCTCGTAATTAAGACATCAAGCAAAGATAGTGCCTGAATCAAACCTACAGCTAATGGACTTTATGGCAGTACGCGCCTTTAAGAATAAAATTCAAGGCTCACTATGCTAAGTTTGGCACTACAGAATCAAATTACCAGACAATTACCGATATATAAAATTCAATTTGGCTGCCATCCCTATGTTTACTCTATGAGGACCAATTCAATTTTCATATTTTCAAAATTGTAGGCAGATAACGATTTTTCTTACTCCATTGGCTTAGAAATGAGTCCCCACGAGTGGCAGATCAGAAAAGAATTGTAAAATATTTGAGAGTACAAATATCTGTACCCGAGGTGCACTCTACCTTTAAAGTGTTCAGGTAACTCTATAGGAAAATTTACTAAAGTGATATTCTACGAACTGTTATATTTTGTCGACCTTGTCCATACTTAAAGGGAAATAAGTTGTAAATTGTGGAAAGTTTTTCAGTACTCTGCTTCTGTATATCAACTACCTTGTCTGACCTTAATCCGTTTGGCATGCTTAAAGTTCGAGTATTCTCCTTGTCAACACACCTTTTATGTGTGTAGTGATCATTGTTTACTGTTTACATATGAATTCTTGTCCGGATTTGAATCAATTTTTAACAATAACAATAGAGATTATACTCATATTGGTTATGTTGATATGCTAAATACTTGGCATTAAATTGCAGTTTAGGGATTCAATTCAGAAGTGTAGGAAAACAAAAAAACAAAAGTTCTGAACAAAACAGCCAAAGATACAGCTTATGGAGCTTTAAACAATATGTCACATCCTGTTTACATGTTGCAAGCTCACATGATGCCAGAGCAGTCGATAAAAACATAAGTATTTTCCGAAACTTGTTCAATGTGACACAGACTTTCGCCCCGATAGACGTGTAGACGACCTTCTTTTGATGACACTCGGGTGATGTACAGAATATTATCAGGTAAAGAACCAGATGCAACGTGACAGTCATGCTAGAATAAGCGCAAAAAGAGCTTTGGTCGGTGATCAACATTTCCCTTCACTCTGACAGCATGATGCGCGAACGATCACAATGGAAAAACAGATATGAGTAAGAGTACAGCCCGAGCGCATTTCCGTCTCCACTGGAGAGAGTGATTCTCACCACTATTTTGTGAGAACATCTTTTCCTCACAAACCGATGGTGAGAACTGCACCCCTTCTGGAGAAACAAGAATTTCCGACAAATTATCAGCGGTGAGACTAAACACTGTGTTCTTAAAGGTCAAATATTTATTGTATCCTGTCCTTCATGTATACCCGCATAAATCAGTGTTTTCGGCCGGGCTTCAACAAGATAGTTTCGGAATTTGCATTCGAGTCGGTCTCAGGCTGGCGGATCAATCAGCGGTTACGCGACAACCATGATTTTTAGAATTATAGCCCTAGCATGTTTGCCACCCTAATTCATTCCAGCAGTCCCCGCCATTTCTCATAAATTTTGTAATAATTACATAGATAGAAACGGTATTTAGTACATCACCAGCACGTACTTTCTGCGTCACCCTTACACTTACACGAGCAACAAACTTAAACTTGAAGTTTTAACTTATAAACATTTGAGGAACTCGAATTTTTCCTCGTCGGTGATGATTAAAATCATGTGTATGGCTAAACCTGTCAGTGGAAGCATTTTACGACTCATTATAGAGGATAAGTAGTTAGTCAAAGTAAGGGTCTTTACGGTGGCCTTTGTTCAATCGTACGGCTATGTTTATTGAGAGTCTCGACTTTTGTACATTCGGATTTCATTTGATTAGAGTGTAAATTAAAGAGATATTTAATAGGGGTGACTAAGGAAGGGGTACTTACAACGGTTTGGACAGTCAAATTGGCCAAGCATATGAAAGACTTTTGGAAAGAAAACCATGCTCAACTGTTAGTTTAAAGTATGTACAGGTAAAACATTTCAAGCAGACGGCTCCTAAAGATGGTGAAAGTATGCTAGGTAAAACATGACGAACAGATGGCTCGTAAAGACTCTGATGCGGTGCTGTGTCGTCGAGCAACGCTGTTTTCTCCTCATCACTCCATTGGGTAATGGGCAGTTGGTACCTCATCATCGGTAATTGAATTATCGGTGCTTCTTTGGGGATGGATTGAATAACACAAAATTTAACATATTAACATTTCCGAAGCGATGTCGAAAAATGTAGTGTCGGTTTTATCGAAAGCTGCATAACACCTTATGATGCTGGAATATATATTGAAATAATATTTCGATTGGCGTTGCCGTAGTGGTCAGTAATGTTGGGGATCATACAATCGTTGATTTTCCCAACAAGGAATAACATAGCTGATCGCCATTCAAATGGTTAATTTTTTGTGTTTACACAGCTGTTTAGCAAGCTCATTCTGAATTTCTGAAGGATATTACGTTAACCAGCCAAACATAAATTTCTGATAAGACCTAACTGTCCAGCTATCCAGCCGCGAATACTGTCAAGTGTTTTCCGGTCATTAACTGGTTTACAGCTAAGCAGGGTTGAGTGAAAATAAGGCCTGAATAATATAACTACTTACATACGCAGTATTGAGTGCGACTTTAATTCCCATAGAAATGAAAAGCGGCCTCCAAAAGAACAGATCGTAGAACAGAAATTAGGAAAAAACGTGACGCATCAAGATCCACGAGGGGATTTTTTGAGGTAAGATCAAACACTGTAGAACAGAGGAAGTCAAATCGAGCTCCACAAGTTTTTTCCTTTATTCTTTTTTTCATTTATCTCCATTTTAGGTAGGTGTTGCGGGTGCACATGTGGTCTAGTCATGATCAAACCTTCCTATCATGAAAAAGAACGAAAAAATAAATTTATTCGAAAGACATGAAAAACCATAGAAAGAAGAAGACAGTATTTTATAGACTTTAACTTAGATCTTTGAATAGTTAAAATATATTAAGCCCCGGCCGAACAGTGGATCAGCCGTCCAGTACATGGATCGGGTATGTTTTTTGTAAAGTGATTATGGTCACGGGCGGCATGCTCTTGATATTTGTTTACTCAATCAGTGAGGTAACGAGTCATTTTAAACATCATATACAAACAAACATACGGTTTTAACATACATTATTCGAGGGTTTTAACATTCACTTATCGAGGGAAGAGTTGCCTTTCTCTTGCCCAACTGTGTTTCTAGGTCAAAAGCCCGACGTGTGGCGTCGACTTGTTAATCTCACCCGGACACTTGGGGGATGACGTTGAAAGTATAGCATTTATTGCTGCATTGGATTAGATTGATGGGTATAGTATTGATGGGTATAGTGATCAACATTCACATACAGGCATAGAATTGTTCGTTGCTTGACCAATGAATAGTAAGAATGTCTGTTCTGACTATTGGCTAGCGGAAATCTTTGGTCTCACGAACCGCTTTTGAAAATTCCGTGCCACTTCGAATCGGATGGTACCCAATACGACGACTACTGTTCTCACCTATAGAACACGTTCAGTGAACAGAATACCAAAATCGTTGTATCGACCCGTATACACTGCATTGAGGAAAAACTTATCGCTAGTGTTCTATGAAGTTTCATAGACATGAAATTGGATAAAGGCAACACATGAGAGTGTTCAAGCAGTCAGTGTACGTGAGAGTTTTTCAATTGGAGCGCGGCTACACGTGACTTACGATGTTGACTCTGGATAGTGAACAAAATGTATTGGAGGAGAACGTTTGTAATGAATGCAGGTGGCGTCATTTTGTATCGCCAGAAACGCTTTTATTAACACTCAAGCACGTTGTAATTCCAATCTGTTTTGAAATTCACTGTAATTATGTTTCATTCTTACCCAGAGAAGCAGTTCTAGGTATTTGGTGACAACTTGACCCTAGTGTATTAAACAGCTTCGCATCCTAAGAGAAGGAGATCTGGGTGATGCGAATTCTAAAATATGATCTAAGGCTTTCTTGATGTGCAAGGACAAAGTTCTTAACATATATCCCATGTGTATTAGAGTTACTACGAAACCTGATTAGAACTTTCCTTCCAGACGGCTTGAGTACATGTGAGTGTATTACAGTGAATTGCAATATAGCTTGGAATTACAACGTGCTCGGGTGATTAGAAAAACGTTTCTGGCGATAGAAAATAACTCCAACTGTTTTCATTGCAAACGTTCTCTTTTGATGGATTTTGCAACAATTTAACCCAATACGACGTCCACTGTTCTCACTTACAGAACACGTTGAGTGAGGAAACACCAATCATTGTACCGACCCGTACACACTCTACCGAGAAAAACCTATCGTTAGTGTTCTGTGCAGTTTCATCGACAGGAAATGTGATAAAAGCAATACAAAATGTTCAAACAGTCAGTGTACGAATGAGCTTTTCAATTTAAGGTAGAACGCACCTCGGGGACAGACATTCGGACTCTCAAACTTTTACAATTCTCTTCTGATATACCACATGTGGGGGTTCATTTTAAAGCTCTTGGTGAAAGAAAACTTTTCACCGGCTTAGTTTTTGAAGTTCGAAAATTTTTATTTTTCGCCATAGAGTTAACTCAGGGATGGCGGCCATTTTGACTTTGTAATATCGGTAAATCTTGGGTTATTTGTTTCTCTAGTACCAAAATTTGCACGGTGACCCCCTATTTTTATTATTGATTTGAAAAGAGAATGATTGACAGATTCCTTGAAAAAAAGTTAGAGCAAAAGTTTAAGTCTTTCACTTTCGAGGTGCATATCAATTTAAGCGCGGCAACACTAACGATTTTGACTTTGGCACAGTGAACGTCGTATTGGGTTAAACTGTTGCAAACTTTGTTATGTTCCACTTTTGTAATGAACGCAGGTGGAGTTATTTTTTATCACCAGAACGTTTTTCTGATCACCCAAGCACGTTGTAATTCCAAGCTATTTTGAAATTGACCGTAAATATTGCAAAACTTAATGGTGACTCCAAAAGCGTAGCTGGGACTGGCATGGCATTACATGGCAGCCGCGAAATAGGATATCCTCATACCATGGCAACGGTCTTTGCGTGAAGCACGTATCGGTTCTGACCCCCAAAACAAATACTTGTGTTTCATCGTGAGTTAATTTTTAAATAAAATAAAGCTACTTTATTATTGTGAATAATATTTCTCTTGATAAGATGACCGTCTTAAATCTCCTGAAAACAGATAAGGCTGGTACATTACGTGCTATAATGCATACATGTATACGCCGTCAAAGGTCACTTGTCGAGGCAGAGGCATGCCACTTGCCTTTGAAATGTTAGGTTCCTCCTATCATTCACTTCGTATACAAAAGGAAACTCCCAACTTCAATGTATCTTTTCTTGAATATATCTTTATTTTAACAAACGATATTGTTCTATTAGGGATAATGAAGACTTTGATGGCGAGATATATGACGAGAGATACAAAAAATTACATGTTAACTTACTGGTATGTTCTAAAACTACTAGTATCTGCCTGGGGATATTATAAGAATGTCACACTTTACATTTGTTAATAACATTGTAAGTGTGAAGCATCTGTCATCTGTATTCACTAAAGTCTAACAAGCTTCCAAGGAAAAACAAGACACGAACAAGGAAGACACACCATTCATGAAAAATATGGCTCCAATAATATTTATGCAAAAACATAAAATCACTTTGTACCTCAGAAACTATAGTTATGTCCTACTCGAATGGAAGTTGAAAGTATGCGCATCTTCCCATACGACACGTAGGCGACAGGTACGGGAGGATCATGTAAATACATCGCATCAAATTTTGAATTTTTTGTGGGACAACAGGTTTTTACAAACACACATGTATAATCAGACAGTGATATATCCAGATTTGATCATGAAGTTTAATCATTATATATTTACAAAATATGCCATTAAACTAGTCCAATAATTATTTTCATTCAAGGTAATACATTACCAGGTCCATTGGACATTTGAGATTTACAAATTTAAGTAGAACCATCCCGAACCACTGGTAGTTAGTGGTGGTACCAGGTGTCCGGAACGGGTAAGCGTACTCTGCTAGCATGCTACACCCGTCAGGATTGGTCACAAAATCGTCTAAATATTGTATGAGGGGATACAGTATAAGAATCACTGTTATAAGTCAAAGCCGGGAATGCTGTCGCTAATCATTTGAGTGACCGAGGTGTCATATTTAGCCACAATGTCATCATATCGACCGTAGAACTTTTTGAAAGTCCTCACGAGTCTTTTGGATGTATATCCCTGTCTCACTAGTTTTGATACTTGTAAGCTGTGCCTCATTTGAAAATCCGCGTAGGAATCACGAGCCCTACAATATCTGAGAAGTTGAGACACATACACACCATAAGCGGTTGCAAATGGAATATTACTTAATAAGTCGGGATAATTTATGATTTCAAAATCGAAATCATCCCTTTTGTCATACAGCTTAGTGTGTAGCCCATTAGTACCCACTTGTAGGAACACATCAAGATATGAAGCCGAGTTCTTACTCTCAGTTATTTCTTTGATTTCAAATTCATCAGGGTAGATATAATGTAAGTAATTTTATATGTCTAGATTTTCTAGACTAATCAGATCATCAATTTATCTGTGCGTGTTGTTAAAACGCCTTGCAAGTTTTTAAGACCCTGCTTTGTAGAGAGATTGTAGGAACTCTGCTTCATATGAATAGAGAAATAAGTCAGCAAGAAGTGGTGCGCAATTTGTACCCATTGTCATGCCGATAGATTGTTGAAATGTCCGATCGCCAAACCTAACAAATATGTTGTCGATTAAGAAATTAAGCATGTTGATAATTTCTTCATCTGTGTACATGTGCTTGGCATCCATGCTGTTACTTAAATAATCTGACGAATGTTTGATGGTAACGTATTGGTACCTTCTACTGCCATTTTCATGTAGGAAAGGTTGTTTAACAAGAGGTGACAGCCTTGTTTTAAGTTTATCGTTGGGAATTGTGGTGTTTAGTGTGGAAATTTACAAACTCCCTCCCTGTGATCTGAAAACTCACCAAAAAGGACAACTAGACCACTCCGTAATTCCTCAGTCGATGGAAATGTAAACCGTCTTGTACAACATAACAGAAATGTTGTGTTGAGTTTCCTGTTGCCCTTAATGTCAGTTAGTCGAGAAAACACTCACAAAAAGAACACAAGAGGTCGAATGAGATTTGATCATCAGTCAGTTGTAATATTAGGAAATACGGCTAGTTTTCAATCGGGTTCGAACCCACAAAATACGCATCAGTCGCCTAGTGGAGAGGCCACAGACAGAACCGCTCGGCTAAATCTCCACTCCCAAAAAGAGTGGTTCAATAGCCGGCTAAGTTGTTACATTTTTCTGACTGAGACCGCTCCACACGTTGTAGAGTTCGTGAAGCACTCACGCACGCATGCTCACTATTAGGAAATGTAAACTTTTGAGTTTCCAGTAATGGACCTTGTTGATTGAATAGAATATCAATTTTTTGTCAAGTTGAAAAGTTAGTGAAAAATTCCTTGGACGTCATACAACGTCTTTCTTTGATCATTGTTGTCAACGATTTTGGAGCTGTGTTGTGTAAAAAGCGTTGGTGTTCCCATATTAATATTCACTATCTGTATTTAAAACCGTGATGAGCTAACGTTGAACGTGTAAATTCAACACCGGCCATGAAATTGTAACCCCTATGCCAATTTTAAACTTTCCCTCTGGCCGTTCAGAAAACAGAAAACGGCACACCTACATGATACAAAGCCTGCATATTTATGCCGGAAATTATCATAAATATCAGTACTTAACTTTTCACGCAGCTACATGTATATTGTGAAATCACACTTTTGGGTTTGCTCTAAAAATGTCATTATGCGCCAAATTTTCAAGAACGGATATTTATGACAAATGTCATAAAACAGAGATATAAAATTTTCCTTTCATTCGCAGAAGCTATTCACTGATGACTTTCACATGAAAACCCCGAGCCATATTCTTCTTGGTTTTAGTTATTTAAACTTTTCCCCGCACAGAAAGCGGACAGAATGGATAAATGACATCTCCGTCCCACATATACCTATATCTGTTTTTCATGTCGTCTCGAAGTCTCCGCACCAGGTGTGAAACCAGATAAGAATCGGAGTGAGTCGCTTTTAATGAGCGGTCAGCTGTGTGTGAGAAACTCTACGACAGGTTTATTGCGATAATAAATAGATTGCCGAGCAGGCATTCTTCCAAAAGTCATCAATCTCTGTTGCTGTACAAATAAAGGGACTGTGGGATCACGGAGGTCTTCAATTCATCAGCGTAAACACAGTGCGATGCTTTGTGCGATTCTCGCAATGCACGTTTATTAAAGCCAAATAAGAATGACCATGCATGGTACCATTTTAGTGTGTAGTTTAAATTTTGCATCAGAAAAAGGGTAAAACAAACGAAACAAACAGACTCAAGAATACGAACCCTTCCTATCTCCATGGTTTCTAAAAAAGGGTCTGTTTTCTATAATAGGGTGTGGCAAACTCGTTCCAAGAGCGACATTAAGCGTTGCTTGTGTTCCTTTAGTGTAACACTGAAAAAATATTCCGGCGCCGCACGTTGAGGTCTAAGTGGGAAAGACCGACATCGTGTAGATATACTCGCTCTGATAAAATCAATATGTTACATCAGCGTTACCTTTAACAAGGAATATTCGAAGCCTCGGCTTTGGCAGTGTCTATGGTGTACATCGTCACCACATCGGTACACTAGCCAGCAGTCTGTATCGGTCATGCCAAGATTATTGTCGTTTAAAAAGGGAAAAAAAGAAATCGGCTGCAAAGCAATTTACTGAAGGCGTGAAACTTTGCAATACTTGTGACATGCCACGGTGGTATTGCTGATAAACTTGCCTATCGATTAAAAAAAAACTTAGACGTGTATTTGACCACTCCAATGCACTGTTGTTCGAACACACATTAAAGTTTTGTCACCGTGTTCATAATTCTATGACGATAAAATTTCCAAGTAGTATGCAGCCGTGTGGGTCGACCGGGCGTGTGCATTAGTCGGCACGTCTAAACCGAATCTCTGCAAATTGAAGTTGCACATACGCAACAAGAAATCCACTATACCATACATTCTCTCTACCAGTGTGATCTTATATTATATAACTCTTTTAGACGCAGCCTGAACGACAGATCTGTTTCTTTTAAAAGGGTGTGGCTAACTCGTTCCTAGAGCGATAGGAGTTGCTTTTGCCCCCCCCCCTTTAAGAGTAAACTGAAAACCATTCCGGAGCCGTAAGCTGAGATCTGACTGGGAAAGACTTACATCATGTAGAAATACTCGCTATGATAAAATTAACCTTTTACATCTAAACACAATTGTCAAAACCTAGGCTTAGGCAGTGTCTATAATGCACAATCGTCACCACATCTCTACGCTTCTGGGCTAGCCAGCGGTGGTCATAAATGAGTGTAGCCTTGACCATTTCACCATTTTGTCGTTAAAAGAAAATAACAGACGTTGGCTTTCTGAAAGGAGAAGTAATTAACGCGTGAATTTGGGTAATACTTTAAGCATATCACGGCACTTTTTGCTGGGAAACATGCAATCAAATTCTAAAAGAAAACCACGGTCGATAAAAATGGCTGTTCTACCGCCATAACGCACTGTTCCGTGAACACACATATTTTCTTGTCAAATGCGATTGTGAGTCGGGCGTGTGCGTGAGTGTTCTCTCTGCCTATCCATTAATATACGTGAATGGTCAGGGCGTCGCACCGGCCTTTATTTCTATATTAGCTGGCGAAGAGCTAATCAGGGGTGACTGAAAATAAGGCCTGCGTAATACAGTACTGTTACTTACATATGCAATAATGACTCCAACTTTAATTTCTTTGGAAAAAGAAATCGGCTTCCAAATGAACAGATCAAACATTGTAGATCAGAGACAGTAGCATCGAGCTATGCGTTTTTTGTTTTGTTTTTAGGCAAGTGTAGCAGGTGTACATGTAGTCTAATCATGATCAAGCTTCTCTAATCGGAAAAAAACGTCAAATAAATTACACGAAAGACAGAAAAATCCATCAAAAGAAACACAATACGAATGAAAAACAAATTAGTGTTGTAACTTCAGTTTATTTTGGAGGCTTTAACTAAAATCTGTAAATCGTTAAAATAGACCAAGCCCAAGCCGAACAAAGGATCAGCAGTCCAGTTCATGGATCGAGTAATTTTTGTGTAAAAGTGCATTTCGTGATTATGGTCACGGACGGAGTGCCCTTGATATTTGTGAAATCTGCCAGAGAGGTAATGAGTCATGTATCGATAGGTAGTTTTCAGACGGTTTAAACATACACTTGCCTTTCTCCGGCCCGAATTTGTTTCGCGGTCAAAAGCCCGACATGCAGCGTCAACGTGTCCATCTCACTGCGACAATTGGGGGATTACGTAAAAAGTATAGCATTTATTGCTGCATTGGCGTGGTGTCTAGCATAGATAGATAGTTTGGTATAATGATCAACATTTTACCTACCCTAATCGAGGGTAAGTTGCCTTTCTCTGGCCCAACTTTGTATCTGTGGTCGAAAGCCTGACATGCGGCATCGATGTATCGATCTCATTCGCTCCGAAAATTGGGGACCGACGTATAACCATGGTATTCAATGTTTACCTACAGATATAGGAATGTTCATTGCTTGACCAATGAATAGCAAGAATGTCCATTCTCACATTCCTGGCTGCTGGGAGTGCGGGATCGAGAGTGTGGGATAAATCGATCCCACACTCTCAGAAACCGTCCCACACTCTGCAGTAAATATTACACGACCTCTGATTGGATGATAAGCAGTCTGTTTTGTTCCACGCGCAAAATGTTATCCAATGGCACGACGAGTAACACACGGACGAGAACTACAAAGTAAGCAGGTCAAAGTACAGTGGCAGACGACAGAGTTGTCACGATTTTTGATAAAATTGTACGTGTCCAATATGAATTTAACGCATTTTGTGGTCATGTGAGAAAAAGAATCTCACACACCAAGGACCTGGGATCAGATTTCTCACACTCGTTGGGGATATTTTGTCTCACACTCGCCTGCGGCTCGTGTGAGACAAAATATCCCCAACTCGTGTGAGAAATCTGATCCCAGGTCCTTGGGGGTGTGAGATTCTATTATTCTCACCATTTGCTAGCGAAAATCTTTGGTCTAACAAACCGCTTTTGAAAATCCATTGCCACTTTGAATTCAATGGCTGACGATAACCGTTAGTCTCAGGACGGTCACCAGTGATCTGGTGAGCATTGTCTGTAAAGGGATCGTGTTCCTAATCAGTGACTAGTGAATAATTTCCATATCAATAACGAACAGTGTGAAATCAGTCTGATCGAGAAATAATGATAATTTCCAGTCTCATCGGTGATAACCACTCAATTAATTTTCATAGCAGCCGTTGTAAGTGTTTGGTGACAATATACATGTAATTTCTCTCTTTAAGGTTAAAAGATTGCACGTTCTCATCGTAGATCTTACACATTTCCGTCAGTAAGTAGTATTCATGATAAAAACAGTTTATGACTCCGACGAAACATAAACCTTTAGATATGTTAAAAATATACGGTTACATATATTGGGGTGCTATCAGAGACATTAAACAGCTGCTGCTAAAAATCATCACAAACTTCGAGCGTTTCTCGATATTTCTTGCCACAACAGTGGTATTCGAAAAGAACCTTGACCATACGACATGTAGAGACGTTGCCCGTCACTGTCATATTGCCTACAATCAGTGCATTGGTTTGCTTTGGAAAAGGCTATTGGTTTTTTACTGCCCGCTATTAAAAAAGAGTGAACAATAATTTTGTGCGCGCGCCCGGCAGAGTTACCTCAGTGACATATCCCGTGTCCATAAATTGTTAATGTCGCACAGTGCATTAGGGTCATGTTAAATTGAACGCATGCTGCATACACATATTCGGCATTCCACGTACATGTATTGGGCAATCTTTAAGAAATAGTTAAATGCTTGTATAGTATGCATACCCAATAAATGTAATTTGACTGCACATCATCAAAATATACCTTTAAACTAATTATTTTACTCTTGTCGCCCCAGAGTCTACCTGTCCAAGAACAACAGGATACGACTTGACTCTTATGTATTTAATAGCTTCACATCCTACGGAAAGGAAATCTTGGTGCTGTGAATTCTAAAATATGATCTAAGGCTTTCTTGATGTGCTGGACACAGTTTTAACATATATCCCGTGTGTACTAAAGTTACTACAAAAATGTTCTGAACTTGCCTCCCAGACGGCTGGAGTACTTTTAAATGTATTACACATTGCAAACTTAATGGCGACTCCAACAGCTGAGCTGAGATTGGCATGCATGGTTTTGCATGGCAGCCGCAAAGAGGATATTATTATGCCATACCAGCGGTCTTTGCGTGAAGCACGTATCGGTTCTGACCCCAACATCATGAGTTAATTTTTAAACAAAATAAAGCTCATTTATTATCGTGGTCAATATTTCCCTTGATAAGATAACCGTCCTTAATCTCCTGAAAACATATAAGGCCGGGAACATTACCTGCCATAATGCATACATGTACACACCGTCAAAGGCCACTTGTCGAGGCACATAGGCCTGCTATACTTGCCGTTTTAGTGTAACATCTGTGTAAAATAAACATGCTTTGTAGGCGAAATCATTCACTAGGAACAATGAAAGCATATCGTTCAGAAAAAAATGGCTCCAGCGACATTTATACAAATGCATAAAAATACTTGGTATCCCAGAAATTAACTTCATGTCCTATTTCAATGGAAGTTAAGAGTATGTGCATATTCCAATACGACATGTTGGCTTAAGGAACAGGAGGATCATATAAATTTATCGCATCAAAATTTTGAATTTCTTGGACGTGTATTTGACCCCCACTAATGCACTGTTGTTCGAACACATATTAAAGTTTTGTCATTGTGTCCTTACTTCTATGACGACAAAAGTCCCAAGTCTTATGCAACTTTGAGTAGGGCGTTTGCATTAGTCGGTACGTTTTAAACCTAATCTCTGCAAATTGAAGTTGCACATATGCGACATGTATACTAATATGATTTTATTAGCATCTCTATTAGACGCAGCCCGAACGACATATATGAGCGGGAAGAAGAATCATGATGATCGGTGCTTGTCTATAGCCTTTCATTATGATGTAAACCTATTTATCAAACAACGTTAAATTACGTTGGAGCACAAAATAGTATGGTCGTCAATTTTGATAAGTCGTTTTCTTCTGTAATGTTTCACATGTAGTGATAGCATTGCATCTTTGTTTCTGTCATTGACCAACTCTTAGCCAGGATAGAGCTGGTCTATGACACCATGATATATAGCCTCTCGGAGCTAGACATATTCATTTTATCTTTTTGTCCATCAAGTAGAAATTCCGATTTGTATATATTTGCACCGTATTTATAAAGCAACTTTACTAGACTTCCAGTACTAGTTTATGATCTCTAAAGCAAGGAAAAAATTCTATATATGTACACATAAATCATGCAATTATGATATGATGATTTTGAAGATTTGATTCAACTTTTAGAATGTCTTAAGAGACCACGTCCATTAATGTTCCAGAAGTGCAATTTTATTTAACGCGATTGGAACTAATTTGGGATAATTGGAAATTTATAACTTTTCAAATTTCTCAAAAATGTTAGGTGTCCTTCAGCTGGTTGTTGCAACATTACAAAATTACTCATAAGAACAAGTGTTTAACTGAAAAAGAAAAGCAGAGGAGCTTACATTTGCAGATCAAACAGACATTACTTCACCATCCAATTATCCCAAATTAGTTATAATCGTGTTATTTCAAGGAAACATTTAATTGACAATTGAATGGAGCCTTGTGTTTTCCAAGGTCTGCTTCAGTTTAACATGATTGGCACTGTGGCATATATTTTGAATAAATACAAGTCATAAAACATGATTACTTGGGAAATAATTAAAAGGGAAATGCTCTCAAGTTTCCTTTTTAAGTCGTTTTTTATGCAAAAACTGATTCGATGCTGTTTCGAAGCGTCCAAAGAACAATTAAACACGATTGGAACTAATTTGGGATAATTAAATTTTCATATTTTTCAAATTTCTCAAAAGTGTTAGGTGCCGTATAGCTGAATATTGCAATATTGCAAATTACTCATAAAAACAAGTGCGTAACGTAAAAAGAAAATCAGATGCGATTACATTTGTAGATGAAATCGACATTACTTAACCATCCAATTATCCCTAATTAGTTCCAATCGTATTATTATGAAAGCAGTCAAACAGCTGCCAATCACGAGGGACGCTGAAAAGTGAGACGATCAAACATTTGAAGTGTACATCGGATCGATTACGATATAAACAATGAATAAACGATTCTTACTACTGGGTAAAATACTTAACCAACGGTTACTGTACGTGGGTCTCAGATGATTTAGAGACTGCTTTATGGTTTCAAGCAGATTGCCTCTCGCTGTTTGTTTACGGTGTATCTGCCGGCCAATGATATGTGTTGACCTTCAGGCTTATATTTTACGGCAGTTTTCTTTTGGAAGTATGTTGTGGCCCTGAAAAGGGGCTGTTCTGTACTCGTTGAACACGCATACTTTTTGCCAGTCGTGTCCCAAAAAAAGCCGATTAGGAGGATTGTGGTACAGAGATCGTACCCTTACCAGGACGGAATCGGGAATTATTTCTCTCTCGGCAACTACGACCCCTGCTTGCATGATGCGATTTTTGCGCTCATAGTAGCTGGGATCACCCCAGATATGTCCATTACTTTTTAACTCTCCATTGGCAGCAAACGTATGTGATTGCAAAGTTGTTGGGAATTGTTCAGAAGAAAAAGCATTTTTTTATTTGTAGCCTGCAGCTCTCGATTTTGCAAAATGACCTGATATACATTTCCTACATACTTTAAAACGAAGATTACGGTAATCTTTCTTGTGTTGAACATTTTGTGAACGTCTTTGCACTATGTTCCCGCCATGAGTGTTCTTAAATGGTCCAGTGGCCGTGATAAAACAGACACAGATGCAAAATCATTGTGAGGGAGAAAGTAAGAAATTCGCATTGCAATACTTGCAGTGACAACGGACACATTTAATCTCGAAATAACGGATATTATCTCTTGGCGTTATAAATTTGCAATCGAAGGTAGAAGCTCAAATCAGCAGCTATGGTATACTGGAAATCGTGTTGATAACTGGATGTATAACTACTTTGCTGTCACAGTACGTTATGTACAGATATACTGCCCTTAAAGTTATAGAAGATGTGGTTAATCAGCTGTTGCATTTCCGGTAACAGGTTTGACGTAATCTTGTCTTATTCCGCCCTCTTATTCTTTTGTACTCTTCAGAAATTTCAGTGCCAAAAACTTCGAACCCTGACCTATAACAAAACGATCTTGCACACTGATGATCATTCCACTGTTTCTGTTTACCTTTAATTTTGTTGGTTATCCCCATGGCGCGGTGAGATATTTTCAATACGATTAACAGTTTGAATTTTTTCAAGGTAAGTTTGGTATACCCCAGTTTGTAAAAATCATCAGATAGTTTCATCATTTTATGAGTATTTTATTAATATTCTTTAATTAGATTCGTTCAATTTCATGCGGTCAAGGTTTTACAAATTTTCATTTTTGGGGTAGTTCAGTTTGACGTTATAGTTAATTTGTGATCTTTTTTACAATATTGCAATTTTTTCCCCTGTTGACACCGATTTTCCCAAATTTTGTTAGCTGTAGTTTAGTTTTAGTCTGTTATTTTTTTAAATTTTGTTAGCGATTTGTTGTGAGTTCATTAGAGCAATTTCGCTTTGCATTCGACGTCGACACAAAGAGCAATTTCTGGTAGACCTTCCGAAATATCCCAATCAATCCGTGAACGGAATCACATTCTCCCAGTTAACTATGATGGGTATTAATCATAAATGGTATAAAAAGTCAGATCTTCCGTCGGGTACAATTGTCAAGGCCGAAAGGTTGAGTTGACGCCGATAGAGTAGACGTAGGGCACAGTTGACTGAGATCGGGTTGGTTTGGTTTGCGGGTTTTTTTTGTCCAGAAACCTGCGAAGTCCTGAAGGATCACTATGCGGTATGTGGATGAATAACTCAAATTGGTTTGTTCAACGTAACTCAGTAAGAATATACATCAAGATTCCTTGTGTTGTTTTTGTCACCGTCATACGCGTATACGAACAGTATACGGACGAAATATACCTAGCTTGCATAAATCAACTGCCTGCAAGCCGTCCGGAAAAATAACATAATTGGCTATATACCACATGTTAAATAAGCTATTTCAATTATTTGATAGTCTTACATTACTTATTTGGCAGGGGGAATCATTTTTGAAATATAATGTATTTTGTAGGCTCTTCGTTAATTTTCATAATTCCAATATGGCGGCCAACATTCCTGTACTTCGTATTAAACAAGCTATTTCGGTGTTTAAATATTAACAGTATATTTCTTTTGCATTGACAGATGAATTGATCAGCGTACACATTTTGTTAATTTGCATAATCCAATGTGGCGTTCAACATTCCAACGAAAACATTTTTGGTCATTACCATGTTTTAAACAAGCTATTTCAGTGATTTTAAAGTTTGAATATATTTTTGGTTCATGAAGAAACACTTTTGGTGGTTCATTCTTTTAAAAGGGAGTTTTGAAAATTTACATAAATTAAATATGGCTGCAAAATTAATGCCCCCTTGTTTAATAGCCTCTAAAATTAATTAGGTTCTGGTATAGCTTTTAGCACTAGCAATCTATCAAGAACTGCCTGAACTGCCTTCTTATGGACGAGTACATCTCGAATTGAATCTGGAAAATGACACTTTGATGTATTGTGAGACTTAAAAGATTTTATATTAATTGTGCTTGCTAAGGTCGGTCGGATTGTGAGTTCTGGTGATTTCTAAGTGTATCGTTTTTGTCTCTAATTATTGTGTATGCCATAATCAGTTGCTTGGAAAGAGGTTCTTTAAACACCAGTTTTCAGTTAGGGCTTGTTTGGTTCTCTTAGTTCTGATGTATGGACTTCATTGTTGTGAAAAATATACTCTCTTCCTTTTTTGTTCGATACTTTTTGTTCCACTTGCCTTCTTGCTTTATATACTCTTCCCTGATGTGTTCTTTTCCCCGTTTTTCGTATCGTCGGACGGGTCTTGTCGGTTTTTCACTACAGTACGTCACTTTATATGTAAAATCATTTTTGTTTTTGCATATTCTACTCTTCCCTAACGTTTCACTTTTAATGCGGCTCTTGAATGTTGCCCTAGACATTCCAACTTTTCCCAACACAGAAATTGAACAGGTTTGACCGGACCAGTCACGCCTCTCTTAATCCTACTGTTCTCAATATTTTTCTCGCCAATATATCTATCGCACGCTTTTAGCACCTTTTCCCAGATTCTTGAACCTAATTGGTCAAAATTGGGTGTTCTGGCCATCTTGATCACCCCTTTGACATGGTTGGGTAGGTAACTTGGAAGGCAACATTGTAATTAAAAAAGTCTCATTAGCAGTTTAGCGAAACACAGTAAAGCATGACACATTGCAAGTAAAATATAGGAACGCAGCTGCACACATCTGCTATTAAATTATGTTGGGAGTCTTGTGGTTTAATGTTTTATGGTATGGTCTAATTATGTAATTGTTTAATGACTGGTGTAGTCTATTCATGCTGTGCACTGTGTTGTGTGTCGGCTTTAATTGGGTGTTAAAAATTAGCCATGGCAAAACGAAGCCAGGTCTGAGACACTGTGATCCTTTTGGCTCTTTCGTTTTAGAAGCCGAAGAAGTGCCTTTATCAGTCCCTTGAATTTATTATGTTTATGGGTGTTGTTCGGTTCTTGTTTGATTGCTTTATTCTACTAACAGTGTTGGTAATATATTAATATATATGTATTTTGATTGTCAAAGCTCTTTTTCATGACGCTGTTACCGCGTCATTTCTGGTCGCTTGTTTGTTCAGTCTAATTGCCTTCACTAACGTGGCTTATGTGTTTTTGTTTCATTTGTATACGATTATTATTTGTTTCGGAAAGATTAGTTTCAGCACAGAGGGACTGTGGTTTCAGCTTTTCATTTGACATCTTTGGCCGGATATCTTAGTATGATCTCCTCACTTACGTAGTTTTGTTGAGTGAGTGAGAGGGTGAGTGAGAATTCTCACGCCAGGGTCTATGCCTGATGTACTTCAGAAAAAGTTCAGATTAGGTTACTGTTGGGTTTTTTCAAGTAACCATGAGCTAATGTCAACATAGCTGATACACCATAGATACAATGCTGTGTTGACCTCTGTGTGCTTGATCCTTTCACTACGTTGCTTTCCACCACCATGGAGGGAAACATAATGAAAGAACACAAATCACTGTACACAGACTTAAGTGGCTGCAAATTTTGACAGGACCAAAGTCTACACATATTAAAATCAAAGGAGGACCTCGGTGGCTACACTAGCGTCTGCACGCACGCACGCTAATCCGCTCTGTGCAGTAGGGTTATAATACGGCTACGGCGTACTCATAGCCGATTACTCTTGACTCATACCGACCGTAGGTCTAATAGCTGACCATCTTGCATCGGTTGATACCGTGACAGATAATTGCTTTAAGTAAATACTAGTAGTAACCTCCGTGGTTTTATTACACGGCCACGCGTACGTTAGTCCATAGAGGTAAAACAGTACTCTTCTACCCCGATGGTTAGTGGCTAGCTACTATCATGAGCCAGGAGTGGTGCTAGTACCTTCATGCTATACGTTTCATGAAGGCGTGACATAGGCTTTTTCTTTATTATCGGATAATATCGTCTAAAATTGTCTAAGTTAGGAAGTTCCAGGAATATGAGACCAAACTGATCCAATAGGGTTAATATTATCGACATTATCCGATAAAACAGTGTTTTTAGCATTTTCCGTCCATCTGCTTCTAATATTAAACTCTAATTTAGATTTCGGATATTATCCGATAAAACAGCATGCCGGGCATCAGCCATACCTCACTCGTCTTATATTACACACTTACATTAAAGTTAGAGTCTAATATTAGACGAGTGGGGAAGAGGCAGATGCCCGGCATGCTGTTTTATCGGATAATATCCCATAAAATCGATAATATAGTCTAAAATCTCAGTTTGCGTCTAATATTAGACGAGTGAGGAAGAGGCAGATGCTCGGCAAGCAGTTTTATGGCATCTGCCTCTTACCCACTCGTCTTATACTAGACTCTAACTTAGATTTAAGACGATATTATCGATTTTATTGGACATATCCGATAAAACAGCATGTCGGGCATCTGACCCTTCGGGCATCTGCGCCTTCCCCACTCGTCTATAACTTATTTAAGACGATATTATCGATTTTATCGGATATTATCCGATAAAACAGCATGTCGGGCACCTGGCCCTTCCCCACTCGTCTAGTATTAGACTCTAACTTAGATTTTAGACCATATTATCGATTTATCGGATATTATCTGATAAAACAGCATGTCGGGCATCTGCCCCTTCCCCACTCGTCTAATATTAGACTCTTACTTAGATTTAAGACGATATTATCGATTTTATTGGATATTATCCGATAAAACAGCATGTCGGGCATCTGTCTCTCCCCTACTCGTCTAATATTAGCCTCTTACTTAGATTTTAGACGATATTATCGATTTTATCGGATATTATATGATAAAACAGCATGTCGGGCGTCTGCCTCATGACAGCTTTTTCCCATACAAATTTCTGCGAGAGCTTTTGCCAGCTTAATGATTTGGTGGGTGTGTGTGTGTGTCAATATGTACGCACTGATAACAATGAATTTTAAATTTAACGCCTAAACCAAGCATGCCAGTGATTGGACAGAACGCCGTTCCACTTATCACAAACACCCCCACCAAGTGTAACATTTTGTTTATCGGGTCCTGAATGCTATTTTAGTGCAACTTCAGACGTGAGCTGGGCAAAATCACCTAAGTTTTCCAGACAAAGCATAAAGAAATTTTCACTGGCGCTGACATGTCGCATGACTATGTTTTCTCAAAGAAGCAGGTCTTTAGTCAAGATTTCAAAACTTCAGTACTTGATGCTGACCGAATATGACTAGAAAGTCTATTCATCTGTGCAGTCGTAGCTCTCGTTTTCCCGGACGAATATGGATTGCAACGGGAAAATCCCAAGTCATGCAACGGAAAAAGAGTTTTTCGAAAGAACGATCATCATAATTTGAGTCTTGTTCGTTGAGTTTTACTAGTATGAGAAACTTCATCTCTTGAACGGAGAGATCTGAATTATTGTTTATGAAATCGAAAACTTTAGTGTATACACAGTCCATCATAACAGACTAGTTTGTGACAGTGTAATAGTGTCAGTAAATTGTCTCGGGTTTATTGGAAGAGAATGAAGAAAATTGAGACATGATTCTGAAGTTGACCGACAATGCTAGCAGTGAGTTGAGTTTTCTGTTTGTCTGTGATTTGATATAGTGAATAAGTCAGCATATCAAAATTAGACTACAATATATCGAAATTGGACCATATATATATCTCACATGGCTACACTAGGCTTACATTAGATAAAAGATAAAAACAGTTAACCGCCGGCTAAGTACAAAGCTGGGATCGAGGTACGGGCCCGGGTACGGGCGGAACGAATCCTTGTCCCGGGAACGCTAGCGCTTACAAAAGGCGAAGTTGGTCAGTTTTGTTTTAGTGTTATGTCCCCTTGGCCGAAATGTTCTGCACCTGTGAATGCCAGACCCTTGTCCATAACAGAGCAGAAAACATCAAAACAGTTTTTTTTATATAGTCATTCAAGTCACTTGAACTGGACCATTGGCCATACCGTCGTACCAATCTACACGATCGCAAGCGTAGCACTCTTCGCTGAAGTGTAATGCATACCATTCAATGTCAGCTTAGAGCGTACGGACATACGCGAGCGCGTTCATGTATGGCCGTGGTTTGAGGGACTGTGGGGCTTAAATACTCGAAATTATCGTGTGTCGCAACGCATTTCTTTTCATTTTCGACCAAAAATGGTGACTTTGGTATTTTACAACATAACATGCATTTTTAATAGTTTGCTAGTATCCGTTTCAACTCAATGGACAATGGACACATCGTTTGGTGTCGCCGTTCTCAACTATCGAAAAATCCAATCCTTGTGGACTGACCAGGTGGGAGTGCAGAGAAATACTTAGAAGAGCCAAGTGTAGAATTTGGGACTAAGAGGAGATAATTTGTTTGCGTTCCTGCCAGCCTTATCCGAAGCATTCTTTGTAGTTTTATCGCCCTCGTTCACGCTGAATATTCATAGACGTGGGCACTATCCGGTTCTCGGGGCCTGAACCAGATAGTGCCCACGTCAAAATTTGTATGGCCAAAAGCTGGAATGCTCTTCCCAACTCGTCTTATATTAGACTCTCACTTATATTTTAGACGATACTATCGATTTTATCGGATATTGTTCGATAAAACAGCATGTCTGGTATCTGCCTCTTCCCCATGCGTCTAATATTAGTCTCTTACTTAGATAACTTAGATAATATTATCCGATAATGACTATAGTGCCATGTCGCGGTATCCTTATACGTTTAGTATTGTGGAATATATTGTACATTGCATGCTTAATGTGTTTTCGAATGTCGTCAGTAACTGCTTTATTAGGTCTGCATAGTTTTGCTTGTCTGATGGAAACTATATTTATATTTGAAGGGAAATTTATGAAATTCATGTCAGCTATTTCCGGTGCAGCTGGAGATCCCATACTGCACCGTCCTACATATTCTTTGTCAGAATTCATTGTTAAATTCAAACCTGTTGTTTCTCGAATCTGGCATTGCTGGCATGTATTTTGTTTGTGGTTTTCCGATCATATATGTCCATGTATTCTACGTAAAATGTTACCAAAGTCGCACTATTTGCAATTTTGATTTTCTCAATTTTCCGTTTAAATCTGCTGTGTATGTCATGTATTTTTGTTGTTTTTCGACGATTAGTTTCGAAATGTGAAAAGCTGGAATTGAGCATCCACTTATTTGGCGTCAGTGGGCGTCGTATGAACTTTTGGCCAAGGAATCGAGTTTTTTGTATATTGTTAAGGTGGTATAAAAGTAATGTTTGTATTTACTGTTTAATGGACTAAGATATATTTTATGTTGTATCGCTGCTCTCACAGGCACTGCTGACATTTCCTCATGTTATCATCAGCATCTATAGACCTGCTGTTCCCCTATATTTATCAACTATTTAATTGCTATCTTCTTATTTTCACATAGACTTTTCAATGCCTTGCGTTCTGTAAATACCATGTGATTTTTCTGGTTTTCAAAGAGGATGTTCACAAGGGTCAGTTCCTTAGCTTTCGAATAGTTTTCTAAACGTTGTGTTTTCTATTGTTCTGTGAAGTCCAGTTTGATTTAATTATGAGTTTCATGGTTTGTTTTATAAGTCGCATAATATATCAAAGCGTCATGTTTTGAGATGCACATGTTTGTATCGTGTAATAGTTGGATTTTTTTGGGCTGATTAGGTGTTAGACGATACTAGATTTACTTGCATTATGTCTCAGCTACCAGGTCTGCAAAACCCTACGATAAATATCTCGGCCTGCGGCCTCGACATTTTATCGTTGGGTTGGACTTTATATACCAGAAGAGCCCTCGCACTCGGGCTTTATCCTATACATATTTTACATTATCAGGTTTATTCATGCACGAAATACATTTTTTTTACATTTAACGCATTTTTTTTCATTAAATGTCCACAACGTTCACTCATATTGACAGTACTCCGCAAGCTCCACTCAGTGACCAATCGTCTGCTTCGCCGATGACGTCAAGCACGATCCTTCATGAGCCCTTTCACGCCAATGAGATTCCGAGCTCATTCTCATAAATGTCGTCTACTTCAAAATCTCTTGTCGTCGCGTCGTAGTCGTCGGCGCGTACAAGAATGCTGCAAATTCGAGCTGTATTTATTCAAGGGTTATATCAGAAACGATACATGATGAAATTCGCTTGACTTAGATTTCCAATTAAGGTGTAGGGGTTATTTGATCACTGTGTCAAAACCGCGATATAACACCAACTCTTTACCCTCTCTCTTACCTATTTTGAGAAGGGTAGTGGAGGCGGCTTGATTTGAATGTGAGAATTTCGTTTTTGGATCTAAGAGACAGCCATATCTACTGTGCCGGCAATTTCATTTGTGTCTTTTTATCATGTAAGTACTTGGCCGACCTGATGAACCAATTAATGTAGCGTGTACAGCTAAGAAAACTATCAACACGACGCAAGTTACATACACCAAACTATCATCAAATTATTCGCAAGATTTACAAATTTTCCACATTCTGAAAATGAGCGCTGACACCATGGGCACAAACGATTAAATTACAAGACGTTAGGGTCAAGGAACCTCATGGGAAAGGTCCCTCGATGACATAACCTTTGTTGAATGTACCAATGCGATAAAATGGGCGGGTCTAAGCCTTTTACAGTGGTAACACCATCTTTCGTATGTAAATGAACGGCTCATTTTTTCTCCTCTGGATCGGGTAGTACCAGCAACAGTGTTAGGAATAGTGTTTACTCGACCTTAAGGAGACTACACATGCTCCACCGACCTAAGGGAGTCGAGCGGATCGGACGGTGTAGGGGGTACTTTGATGACGGGCACAAACACAACATTGCGTTCGCCATAGGAAAAGTGTCTTCGGAATGTTTGACCCGCCTCGTCGTCAAAAGAAATTATTAGTGGTAAGTGGTAGTTTGATTTGACAAGGTATGGGGTTCCGTTGGATTTATTTAGGACAGTAAACCTGTATGAAGGACAGGAACATCACCAGGATAGTGGAACAACGTCATACAGCACTGTGCTGATATTAGACAGAAACGTGAAATGTATCAACCATGAGTATTTGTTAATGATTGGTATTCTGCCCGAATTTCATTTACTGTTAGTCATCGGTAGCAGGCAAACGTTCCATGTAAGTAACATTTTAGAGAGACAGCAAGTGATAGTTTTACTTCTAATGTACTCGAATCGGGCTTCGATAACCATTGTCGTTTTCCACGCCCCTTGCATACTTTTCAGGTGAGATTTGTGTAAGGGTATATATGTGGGTCATGGTAGGAGAACTGTGCCTCATTTAGAGCGCAACGGAAATCGTTATATAGTTAGGAAACTTATAGGTTAATGTCCATCCGTCTCCACAAGTGCTGAAGGATACAAAGTATGACAAAATGTAATTGAGAAAACAGTCCCTCGCGGCTGTGCATCTTTTCCCGTCGCCATATACCCATGATTCTTTAGTTTTTGACAGCGTGTTTCGACTCTTTAACCAGGGAGATGATGCTCACGAATCGAATGCGACGTCCTTAGGTCAAATATCGCCAAACATTCTATACAATACTTATAATTCTTGACATGTTTCACCAAAGTTTTGTTAATAATATCAGACTACAATACTGAAATTCGGGTCAAGTTCAAGTAATGATCTAAATATATACTTTTAAGAATATACCCCTCGCACAACTTATATTAAGCAAAATGAAAAAGTATGTGTGTTTCCGTAAACCGTGAACCCGATCCATCCGCCGACCCTAGACATATCTTGCGCATTGTAAAAATGTTTTGTTACCTTATTTTTTGGGTCGCAGCCAACAAAAAATTAAAATATAACCCTAATTTTAAGAGGCATGCTATTGGAAACCAACGTTTTTTTATTTCGTCTTAGCAGTACTTGAGTGCCGTGAGCTGTGTTTTTGTACTTTTTTCGTTGTCCATCGCCTTGAGTTGCTCGGAATGACAACGTAACCTTGTATTAATTCAACGTCATGAACCTGCCTCTGGGAAATTAATCTTTTTTGCAGAAGTTGCGAAATAGTTAAAAATGCGGATATCACGAAATATCTATTAGGTAGATGACTCGGAGATAATTGAGGTGTTGCCACATCCTAACGTTGAGGAAAAACATAACGTATGTGGAATTTCACACTCTAAGTATGATCTGTACTTGTGACGAATCGTTAGAATTAAGGTAGGATGCCGCAGTTCCAATACCGTTTCTTTTTCTACTGCTGTTTCGTGCCCAAATGCCTGTTCAGTGTTCAGCTCATCAAGGCAGGCTCAACGTGTGTGATGTCAAATGTCATTGTCGAAGCTATTACAGTGTTCGTAACTGTGGATATTGATGTTTCAGCTCAGGAAATAACTGAACGAATATTTTTGTGGGTGATCGCGGAAAATAGTTATGAAGCCATATCATTCAGGACTATTTCCATTCAAGGTCAATTATTTTGAAATTTTTATCAATGTATAAATGATTTGATTTCTTCGCCGGACACAGTGTTTTCTTAGACGATAGATTGGAACAGATTCCAAATGAAAAAAAAAATCAGTTTACCAAAATTCATACATGTGAATGCTAATTTTACGTTTGATACACTTTTTATATTTTTTTATGGCGTATAAAAGCATGGATGTACTAGAATTGTTCAATTAACACACATGACAGTATCTAAGTTTGATGCCTGTACAAGTACCTTTAACTCATGACTTTATATAAAGCTTAGCCTGTCGCCAGCAGCCCGTGTCATGCCGGGTCAGCACAGTTACGTTCAGCCGTTTTGTTCGTGCCCAGAAGATAGTAGATAGTATTCTGCCTGTACAGTAACGTTTAGACCTTTAGTAACTTACATCAGTGACTACATTAAAAGAATACACAATTGTAAATGCAGTCTTGTACCGACAGCTTTGGTGTAGATCTGCGAATACAGCCCTGAAATACCACTAAAATAGCCCTGTGACAGAAGCGTTTACTTGTATTTACTTCGAGTCAATCCTGTAATTTACCTATTGTTTTCTGGCCTTGCATAGATTTGTCAGGCCAGAAGCTTTTGTATACTCTGGCCAAGACCAAGTAACGTCACAGCAGCATCGCCATGGCAACCCACCACTCCACCCACCATAAGACAACTATCCCTACATGTAGTTGTTGACTCATCTTGCGTCACGCCTCGCTGCGCTTATTTAAGAAAATGGGGACTGAGAGAGACCTGCCGGTATGTTTGTACAAACCTGAGCGTTTAAGTTTCATATCACCCAGTCGTGTCAGGTCCCTCTATTGGTTCTGTTTGCATTTTCTACTGTTTCACTGTTCTACCATGAAGATTTGATCACCAGAAATTATCTTCATGTCCTTTACTTTTCACTAGTGGCACTAGAACAAGCAAGCAAGCAAGCAAACAAATGAATCATATGAATGGAGAACTGCAGTCGCGGGGGTCACTTGAGGACAACACTCATAGGCACGTAGTACACGTATAGGTATCGCGTATAAAGAATGCGAGTGAAAGAAGTAGTCTTAACACGCTCAAAAGGAAACTGTCGGTCGCGAGACCTGTAAACAATTACCAAAGCTGTTTTCTTGTTGGCAGCACTGTTCCACACGATTTCATTAATTTCTTCGAGTCTACAAAAATTAATGAAAGCAAACAGTTGAACGCCCTTTGAGAAACTGTACTAAAACTGTTATGACATATTTGGCGATAAACCACACCCGACGATGGTACACCGTGCGTTTTTTACCAGCTTACGATATCGCTCGTGCACTATGTAGTGAACTAGTCAAAACCAGATATGAACTGAATATGCTCACGTGTTTTACAACAAGTCCATTAATAGTAGTGCGCTTCACAGAACAATGAGATATATGTTATCACTATATGTAGCAGGTTTTTTTCAACTTCGCACAGTACTCTCAGAGTTATCTAATTACAAAACTTTATTTAATATGCAAATGAGCTGTTAATTAACTTGACACTGCTCAATGCTTTATGGGACAATTAGATATCCATCAGATCAACATTTGTTGCACGTTTTATTTAATTTAATGCTGTAATTTTAGAGTAATGTCACTAATTACAAAGTTCATTAAATATGCAAATAAACCCTAAATTAACTTGACACTGTTCAATGATTCATAGCACAATTAAATATTTATCAAATCAATATCTGTAGCACGTTTCACAAAATTTTGGCGCCGTAATTTCAGAGTTATATACCTAATTACAAAGTTTATTAAATATGCAAATGAACCCTTAATTAACTTTACACTACTAAATGCTTTACAATACGGTTAGATATCTGTCGGATCAGTATGTGCAACAGTTTTTATCACATTTGATGCAGTTATTTCGGAGTTATATGACTAATTATAAGACTTCATGAAATATGTAAATGAGCTAATTATTAACTTGACACTGCTCAAAGCTTCTCAGTACAACTTGATATTTATGAGATCAAAATCTGTAGCAAGTTTCATCAAATTTAACGCTGTAATTTTGGAGTAATATCACTAATTACAAAGTTCATTAAATATTCAAATGAACCCTTAATTAAGTTCACACAACTAAATGCTCTACACCACAATTAGATATCTGTCGGATCAGTATCTGCAGCAGATTTCATCACATTTGGTGCAGTTATTTTGGAGTTATATCACTAATTACAAAACTTCATAAAATATGCAAATGACCTATTTGTTAACTTGACACTACCAAATGCTTCTCAGTAAAATTTGATATTTATCAAAACAATATCTGTACCCAATTTCACTGACTTGGATGCCGTAATTTCAGAGTTATATACCTAATTACAAAGTTCATTAAATATGCAAATGAACCCTTAATTAAGTTCACACAACTAAATGCTCTACACCACAATTAGATATCTGTCGGATCAGTATCTGCAGCAGATTTCATCACATTTGATGCAGTTATTTTGGAGTTATATCACTAATAACAAAACTTCATAAATATGCAAATGACCTATTTGTTAACTTGACACTGCCAAATGCTTCTCAGTACAATTTGATATTTATCAAAACAATATTTGTACCCAATTTCACTGACTTGGATGCCGTAATTTCAGAGTTAAATACCTAATTACAAAGTTCATTAAATATGCAAATGAACCCTTAATTAATTTCACACTACTAAATGGCACAAGATCACTAATTCACGAAGATAGTTCGGAAGAAAAATAGTGCAGACCTTGAAGTTTTTATATCTGCATGGATGCTTGTTTAGTTTGAACTTTAACGTCAAGAATTTTTGTAAAGATATTTTTCTGCCTGAATCAAAATGCAGACTGTTGTGAATAATGGCTGAAGCATTTGGTGGTAATATGAGGAGTTCTAGGGCTAATAGAAATCATAACAATAAGCCTGAAATTTGTCAAAAACACCACTGAGGGCGCTATTTTCATCGCTATCTCAAAATTTCCGTGGACTTGCTCACACGAAAAATTAATCAGTAGTCAAGCTGACATTGATCTAACACCTGTTAAGAGGATTCGTGCCGCTGAATGTTTTAAAATAGGAAAATCGAGCTCAACGCTACTGTGGTGGCCTATGGGAAATGAATTAGTGGTCTTGTGCCATATGCTTTACACTTCAATTAGATATCAGTCGGATCAGTATCTGCAGCAGATTTCATCACATTTGATGCAGTTATATCGGAGTTATATGACTAATTACAAACCTTCATAAAATATGCAAATGAGCTATTTATTAACTTGACACTGCCCAATGCTTCTAAGTATAATTAGATATATATCAGATCAATATTTGTTGCAAGTATAATCAAGTTTAGTGCAGGAATTTCAGAGTTATCTCACTAATAACAAAAGTTCATTAAATATGCAAATGAGAAGATAATTGACATGACACTCACAGTATCATCATAATGTTCTTAGATTGTCATCTGTGAAAAGTTTTATGAAATTTTGTGCAGTATTTCTTGATATATGTCTACGCTGTCATTACCGTCTCCATAGGGAAACCATTGTACGGAAAAAAACGATATTGCATAACTTCATTAATATGCAAGCCACACTAACCAAATCTAATCAGTTTTTGCAAGTAGCATATGGTACCTTTGTACCAAATCTGACTTGAATCCGTTCAGGCGTTTTTGAGTTATCATGTTAACAGACAGACAGAGACAGAGACACAGACAGACACACAGACACACACACAATACACACACACACAGATATATATATATATTTATATATATATATATATATATATATATATATATATATATATATATATATATATATATATATAACGCGTACACACATACAATTGATACATGCTCATACATACATACATACATACATACATACATACATACATACATACATACATACATACATACATACATACATACATACATACATACATACATACTTCTCTTTATTTAGGGTACAAGAACGCCCTCACACGGCCGAGTATTCGACACTGCTTCCGAGCCCTCGAGAGCCTAGTACAATAATTTCTGACGCTAACTCGTCACCTCACTTTACACATCCGCAGGTTCATAAAACCGTCTTTATTACGCATTTTTTACATCTTAATGTCACGTTAAACAAACATTTCTCAATGTGGGAAAAAACTCAACCTCTGGTAATAGCTTGCTTTGACAGTATCTTCGTGGGTAACCGAAGCAGTAGGAATGACAGTGAACTAATCTCCACAAATTTTCCTGCGACATTGAAAGACATATTAGGAGCTAAAACTGATTTCTCACTGATTTTTCATAAATATAGCTCAAGTTCAACCAGCATTGCTCGGGTTAGAAAACGCAGCCCAGGTACTAATTTCTTTACGGATTATCTTCGTAGGAAACCAAAGCACTCCGCACGAGAGTGAACTGTAATGTTTCCCTCGAGATGATTGGAAAATGTTAAGACAGGGCAGAAAAAGAAAAGATAAAAAAAATCGTCTGCACTTTGGATTGACATGGGGGTCACTCAGGGTTATTAACCTTACAAATTCATTTTGGTTCAGGAGTTTTACGCATGCCATTCGTTGCTTTTTTGGACCGGACCGAATAATTTTGGGACATATTGAGCCGATGCTCGATTTCGTATCATTCCTTTATTGACCTCTGAGTCCCAACAAAGCCACATGTAACAACTTCCATAGTCGTAGCAGATAGAATTCGAAATGCTGTTAATCAGACAATATTTAATTTCATCCGTTGGAGACACTGGTAGGTTCCCATGATCTAGGTGTCCTTCTTTGTCGGTAACAGCTAGTACATTTCGAACAACCCTCATTTTTCAAAGTAAGATCAGCGACCCTCCTTCCCTTGCTGGCATTATTCCCGGAGTTCCTTCGAGCTGCTGGCCTTGTTAGAAAATGGTAGCAATACATCCTGGTTTTTAGATGGAGTCTTCGTGAAGAATTTGGCAGGGTACCACAAGGTTTTACCGTGTTTTAGTATGTATAAATGGGTCAAATAAGGCCAGTTGTGGGTTGACCCCGTATCAGCCTAAAATGGACACAATTGGTTTTTGTTGACCTTTTCGTACTCTTTCCTATGTTGGTGGAAACTTTCTGGAGATTTGTTAACTGTCATGCGGAGTGTTTTGGTGAGCCACGAAGATATAGTCTCTAGGGAAAGTACCGGTTCAGTTCGAGTTTTTTTTTCCGACCTGCAGCCATGCTTGCTTAGCTTATACGGCCGAATCTTTCCGTCTTCTTCCTGGAAATTCAAATAAATAAACTTGCTTTCGACGACCAAGCTTACCTACGATAACATTAATACTACTTTCTATTAAATGCAGCCTTTTCGCCGGTCAAAATTTCGCTAAGAACACCATACATTGACAGACTTTAAGGTGGAATGGTTCTTGGGGACAGACATTCGGACTTTTGGATTTTATCTATTCTATTTTGATCTACCTTTCCTGGCTGCTCATTTTAAAGCTCTTCGTGTAGTTTTTCGAATCGACTTATTCTTTACCCGTAGAGTTAACAGTTTGATTGCGGCCATTTTGAATTTCAAGTATCTGAAAATCTGGGTTGATTTGTCTCTCTTGTAGCAAAGTTTGCACGGGTGACCGCTTATTGTAATTTTTGATTTGGTAAAAAAATGATCGCAAGTTCGATTCTAGGTTAGCGAAAGTTTGAGTCCTGCACTGTAAAAATAGCGGACGCTAGACGCGTCTTTACGCGTTCAAAATGTACACGTCGGTGTTCAAATTTGAACGGCTAGTGTTCATATTGTTAACACTAGTGTTCATATTATTAACAATGATGTTCTAAACCTGAACACGTAGTGTTAACAACTATCTCCTTCGAGTGTTCAAAAACTCAGCATTACAGAAATTTTACAATACTGTGAAACAATTAACAATCTTTTGTGTTTTTTACTTTACAATGGCTATATTAACTTTACTACTGCCCTCGCTGTCCGGCATACGTACACGGATTTCGGTGTAACGAATTTCACAATAAGTGGAAATATTTCCTGTCTACAATTGCTGAAAGCATGTTTTTTCTAAAAAAGAAGTATAAAAATAATTTTACACGTTTATTACGGGTTGAAATTTTGAAATTTTGAAAAGAAAATCAAAAACCACCATGAACGTTTTAATTTTAACATCGGCGTGCAAGAGACGTTCTACTTCTTAACACTTGGTGTTCAAGTTTGGTGCCTTTTCTTATCCCATGATGCATCAAAACGGAAGTTGCGACATTTTTCTTGTAAGCGCACGCTGAAGTCGTGATCGTGCGAAAGCAAGACAAGAAAGGGTAAGTTTTCTCTCCAAAATATTAAAAGGTGTTGGATTTTGAAGCATCTGTATTATTATCCTTCGAAATTAATTGTATTGTACTTTGAAAAAGCTTAACTACGTGAAGAAACCTTTATTTCTTTCAGTGGCTGGTGGATCATACACTAGCTGTGAATACGCAGCAGTGTTTTGGGCCATGGGGTATCGATCGCACTCGGGTCAAGGGTCATCACTGGAGCGATGACCCTTGACCCGAGCGCGATCGATATGCCACATTACCGCTGCGTAATCACAGCTAACACATGTCTTTTAGTAACCACATTCGCATGTAAATTTAAAACTTTAGTTAAACATCGAAGAATATTGTTTTAGCATATGAGAGTTGGCTTTGCTTTTACTTTTCATCAGTTGATTACACGAAGAAGCCAATATTTTGTAACATTGACGAAAAGAGGCACTGTATACAAAAGTCAGCCCTTTTCCTTAACCTAATAAGGCCAAGTTGTCTTTCATTTGAAGTCTCATGTCGCCATATTATCTATTGTTGCATTCTTTTTAGGATGTGAAAAGTTGGATGAACGTGAAATCGAAGAGTTATTACAGAAGCTATTGGTACAGAAATTGAAGAATATGAGTGTACAGATAGCTGTCTGAAACAAGCTTGAGGACCTCAGTTCATCTCTGATGTAGATTTGAACTTTCGAGGGTTAGTAACTGAATTGATAAGTTTCTGTATTTGTTCTGAATTTATCTGAGCTATGTCCAGAACGCTATAATTAACTAAATGTTACTGGAGAATAAGCTTTCAAATACTTGTAGTCGCCCTTATCAGATGCAATGGTGGAATGAAGAATTAAAGCAGAAAGCAACAGAAAAATTCACAGTGAAAAATGTACACTTTAAATTTCGGAATTTTCTGAAATTTCCACTCTGAATTTTCTGTCGCTTTCTGCTTCAAATCTTCATTGCCCCCTGGCATCTGATGAAGGAGACTTCACGTCTTTGAAAACTTATGCCAGTAACATTTAGTTGATCATAGCCTGCTACCAAATCTTTGATTATTTTATATTTTAGATCAAGACGTCTTTTGTTCTCGGTTTGTGATTTTAGCTTTTAGCTTTGCTGTTAAGGACGTAGACCTTATATCATAGGTGAATGTGTGGCATCATCCTCAAATGTTTACATCCCAAGCGTTTTCTTCAAAACGGCCAGTACGATTCATTTAATATTTGGAGTATAGGTTTCCGGGGATTTTCCTAATCATATATGTACAAGTTATGATGAAATACACAAAATTGTATTTTTGAGACATTAAAGACATTTCAGACATTTTTAAGACATAAGGAATTATCAAAATGTGATATATTCAAGTAAGCCAAATTTTTAGCTTTTTCAAACAGTATATGGCCACTTTGTAAAGTTTGTCAGAGGAAAACACCAACGGTGTTTATGTGCCCAATTGACACTAAATAATTGTATTTTACTAAAGGAATTTTTCTGTATTTTTAAATAAAATAATTTTACTGAATATAAGTGGTCTGTTTTGTTATTTCCAGGCTTGAACACCCCATGAACGAGCAAAATTAAAGTGTTCAACAAGTGCATATCATGTGTTCTAACCTTTAACACACTTATCGTTGAACGGCGTCCATGCGTTCAAAAAGTGTTACAGCCCTTTGAACGCGTAAATGCGTTCAATTTTTTGAACGCATTTCATGTGCAACGTGTGTTCAGATATGGAACACATGGTGTTCAATATAATGTCTGATGAACACCAAGTGTTCAAAATCTGCACACGTGTGTTAAAAAATTGAACATTGGTTGAACACGTAGTGTTAAATTTCTGAACGTCTAGAGGCGTTCAAAAAGTGTTACAAAAAGGCGTTTAATTGGTGTTCTATCCTTGAACACTTAACTTTACAGTGTGTACTTTGGAGGCGCATGTTGCCATAATCCGATGATAAAAAAATATCAGGGCTGCATTCTTTCCAGAAAAATTATCACCACGAATCAATCGGCCATCAATTCAATATTTTCCAGAAAGAAATCATGTACAAAAACTGCTAGCCGTTATACTGCGTGAAGCTCTACTCTTAGCAAACGTCTATGACGTTGTTGACTCGGGTTGACCCCATGTCAGCCCAATGTGGAGATGGTTCTTTTTTTCGGCCTTTTCGTAGCTTTCTGGAGATTGTTAACTGTGATGCACAGTGCTTTGCTAAGCGATGAAGAAAGTCCGCAAATAAAGGTGTGTTTCAGTTAGAGTTTTTTCCGACCTGCAGCCATGTTTGTTAAGATTGAGCGACCCTATACGGCCGAATATTTCCATCTTCCAGCGGGAAATTCAAAGACATACATTGCTTTGGCGACTGAGATGACATACAGTGATCTGAGTGGCTTAGAGATCTGACAATATATATCAGATGTTAAGATATAATGCATTTTAGGCGTTTTTTGTATTAATTTTCGAGATTTATTGGTTATCATTCCATTTGCCAGACTTCCTATGAAGAAGGTGAGTGTCAAAAGTAGTATTCATGTTCAAGTTGTCAGACCTGCGGTTACTTTACTTAGTTTTGGGTCAAAGCGTCAGGCCGAGTGCGGGTGCTCTACAGCCTGAGACCTGGTCCAATACCGCCGGAGCGCAATTTTGATCGTAAACGGCTGAATCTTTCAGTCTTCTCTTGTGAGCTGCAATGGCCTTTGAATGCACTTAATGTGCACACTATGCGCACTAATCTTCGTAAATCATCTGCAATTAAATGAAATGAATATCACTTGCTCCCTGGCAGAAGCTTATGTAGAAATCGCCATCTTTACATTGTCACAAAATTAAGTGGCCGACAGGGTAAAATTTTCCAAAGAAAACTTCCTCTTTGGACGATTTGGTGTTGGGATGAATTTCAACCCTTTGTCACGTGCATTCATTTATTTTCTTCTGTTGTTAACTTGTGTGATGATTAGATTCTTGATGAGTCTAAGATTCGTGTTGTCATTTATGTTTATGCTATGTTCGGCATTTGTAAGGCGTTTTATTGTGTTTGGGATCTTATGTTGTCTCCTCTTGTACCGTGTTTTTCTGTTTTGTTTGTGTTTGTGGATATAGTTTAGTCTAAATTTGTACATTGTCATTGTGTTACGGTAATTCTTTTTTGATAATTTGACAGCCTTGAAAAGGCCGTTTCATTGGGATTGAAAAGATGGCCTCGATTCCATTCGTTCCTGAGGACTTAACTAAGCCTGAAAGAAACTCTATTTGTCTGATGAGTGGAGATCATTAATAGTCACCGTTGGGATGTCAATAATTGGAGCTTATGTGTCAGTTTTACAATTGGTACAAAGCGTTTTCTGTACATTTCGATGTCTAAACATGTAGTATTTTTAAGCTTCGGTAAATTCACTCTTGAATATCTCAAAGCTGTGACATTTTTGTCACTGACTTGTGACCATCTCAAAGGAATTAAAGGAAGATTTGAACTTGATTCACAGATGAAGTCAGACAGTATTTTTATTCCCATATGAGAAAGGTATAAGCTATAGAGAATGGTATAATATACAGACAAATCATGGCATGCAACTATGATTTGACAAAGCACGAATGCATCAACGACCCAAGAGTGGCTAGTAAGGTGTTGAATACACTGTTCTTTGCTTGTCCTCTAGTCTTGACTTATTATTCTGATGACTCATATTACTTCGCTGGCACTCACTTCATTAATCCCTATACGTCCTCCCCTTCCTTACCGAGACTTCACAATTCATCAGTTTTAATGTTGGTGTACTTTACATGCTGCAGCCAAAGTTACACAATATAAATTTGAGATTTGAATAGGTAACCCTTTGCATTCCAAGGTCATATCTACTTTCATGCAAGGAACCCAGTATTACCAACTACAAATTTGACAGAAACGTTAACTTAAGCGAGTGTTTGAAATGATAATATACATGGAAATCCATCAAATAGTCATAACTTGATTGAGGCGATAGCTGTGCTTGCGGGCAATAAGTCAATTTAAAGCAGCTTAATGGGCAATTACATAGACAATTTTTTCTCACCGACCTCTTATAGTGGCGGGGGGGGGGGGGCTCTCATAAAAGTTGTTTTAAAGTAACATACAATTTTCAAATCTTGATTTTCCAGAAATTAAAAACTTCACTTTTCCCATAGATCTATCACAGCCAAACATTTTGCAAGTGAAATGTCAGTATATGTTAGGTAATTTGGTTGTATAGTTAGAAACTTTGCCAGCTGACCCCTGACCTTCAACTTGCTTGATCGGAGAATGGTTGAAAGTTTTATTGTGAAAAGTTTGAGCAATGTTTAGGGCACCTCAATCATCTAAGGTTAAAGTAATGTGAGCCTGCACATATGAAAACAAATAGACACTGATATCATGAATTTCGGGGAAACATTCATTTGAATCTCCTACATAGTTTGCAAACACAGTAAAAAAGCAGGGATTGTCATCTTTATTTATGATAAAAAACAAGTCAAAGTCAGCATTAGAAAGTTGTTGGCATTGCACAGATTTGTTCTGTCATCACCTCATGTGACTGCATGGACATACCACAGAAACCCTGTCTGATTTACCTTGATAGTGCCTAGCAGTGATATATCGGAGTTAAATTCGTCTTCACGTCACACATCTGGTTTATTTGTCATAAATACTAGCCGGGTGGCTATTTGACAGTCTTTGTTTTTGAAGGACAAAAAAATCACAATTTTTCGTCAGCAATTTGGTTTATGCCTACTCACTGCCACTTTTCTCTACTTCGTGACATTCAACTTCTTGCTCCTAGAAATGGTCAATTATATAGGCGGTATATTATGTCGGGGGTCTATTGGACAAGTCACATATGAGCTTTGGATTTTAAAACTTACTTCTGGGGAACTGATAGTATTTTCCTGGTTCTACAAGACTACTCCTACAAGCTCACACTTTTTCCCTTGAAAAACCTGGGAAAATACAGATAACACGTCTTTTTCAGGGCATGCGTTGCAGCTTCCCTCACTGGTTTGGAAGGAAAACAGTTCAAACACAGCTCTCGTAGTAAACTTGGCGAGGAACAGTAGCTCGCATGTTATGTAATCAGCTAGACTATGGTAAAATATCTCATTATGTTTACTACCCTGCAATGGACCTTAGGACGTATTGAAAACAATGGTGAGGGGGGGGGAGGAATTCAGCGGGATTCGAAAATTTTAGTGGTATTCGAGGGGGGACGAATGTTTTGCTCTGCCTATGGGGGGGGGGGGCTGAAAATATTATGGTTCACAACATTTTGATGTCGTCCGATGATTCTAATATTAGTAATAATTAAACAAAGTCTAGAACCATTTTGTCGCATTTTATGACTTTAATTTCGAAAAACTCTAAAAATGTATGAATGGCAGTAAATTTTCGTAAAAACAACAAGTTGGTCTTGTAATGGTGCAGAAGCTGCAACTATTGATACTTTTTTCAACATTTCTATGCAATGTATCAAACACAGTTTCTTGATGTCTCCCAACAGCATGCTGAAAAGCACAATATTCAGTTTGTCAACTAAGCCCGTTTGTCTAAATATTGGTGATAATTGAATTAGAGTTCAGACTGAAAGTCATTTGTCAATGATACAAATGCACGGTACACGTAGGCTGTGTTGGCAACCTGAATACTGGACAGCTCAACATGCTACAGACGGAATACAAAGTTAATACAGCTACTGCCCTGCTACTGCATACTGGCAGTGGCAGTGATAGCCCTGATGTCTGATGTAGTTTAAGAACAGTTTGGGTCATAGGACACTCAATTGACAGTGAAACTTATGTGTACAGAAGATCCGGCCAAAGCGTAACACATGGAAGACTAGGGAACTAACAGTTACCATGAATTTTTGAATTCTGGCATATGAGAACAATCCAATATTTGAGAAAAATGAAAAGTCACAGTTTTTCTAAAATCACTTCAAATCAATTATATAAAAGCATTCATTTAAAGCACATGCAGTGAATGGAATTTTCACATTTCGAGGTACAATAACACAAAAGTTAAACTTTGAACAGTAAAGACTCTAATTTAAATTAAAAATGTGTGACTAAATGGAATCATTAACGTTTTTCCCAATTTGCCATAATTACACCCAAAATTTCTGAGATGAAAAAAAATTAATTTGATGGAATATTTTAGCCTTCCAGTATTGTAAATTTTGTAAAACATTTATAAGTAACATTTAAGTTGTATATGTCTTTCACTTTTGAAATAAAAAAAATCAGCAAGAGACTGTACTCAGTTTTTCACAATTTGGCAAAATGCGGCCAGGAATACACAATTTTCATACTCTATCATTATTGTCATTTTGTATTTTTCAGCTGGTGCCATTGACCTTGCCAGAGACCTCGCATCACAACTTAACAAATGAAAAAGGAAGTCAAAACTCAAGTGGTAAATTGACATGTGGCTCTGCATGAAACAGTTCCAACACAGCTCTCATAACCTTGACGAGGTACAGTAGCTCGCATTTACTACCTGGTAAAATATTTTGTAATCAGCTAGACCAGCTAGACTATGGTCGGATATTTCAATACGCTTACTACAGTTAAATGCTGTCATGAACCTTATCCCATAGTTAGATCAATCAGATCGGCTTAGATAAATTTCCGACGTTTGGATTTACTGCGTCCTTTGTAATCACATCAGTTCTCTTTATCCTCCCCTGTTTACAGGAAACCGTTCCAATACATCTCTTATGATGGTGGTGGTGATGGTAATTATTTTTATTCATGTAAAGGGTCACCGCCCCTCAAACTGAAAAGATACAGTTGTATGCAAAAGAAAAACGTAATGCTTTGTACAGCTCTCATAGTAACCTTGGCGAGGTACAGTATCTCCCATTCACAACCTGGAAAAGTATTTATTAAGGTAGAGTGCGGCAGGTTCAATCTCAGTGTTTAACCGCCCATATCGCACAGATAATGCATTTATTAGAATGGGGAAACTCACTCTTAGGGAGTCCCGCCCCCAAAGTGTGATTCAGCCATCTGATGTCGTCAAGGTGACGGAAGGGGTGTTATAGTTTAATAAATAAAAGCATTAATTAAAGCTGCAAGCGGCGTTGGCGGGCGCAAGCGGTTGCCATGGCTTCAAGTTCTTGCACTGATGATATTATGTGCGAAATTTGAGATTTTAAAAGTCTTTTGGTTGTTGAATTGAACTATTTCGTACATCATCTCATACAAACTGTAGGTTTTGCTGGTAATCTTAAGTTTTACGAAAAATACAATATGGCGGCTAAACCACATGACCAATCTAAGTGCTTCTTGCAAACTTGAAAGTGCTCACACTAAAGATAATACAGGTAAAATTTCAGTTCAATTCGTGTGTTTGTTCTGGAGATGGAGATATTTTCGGTTTAAATTGCGATTTTCACAAAATCCAACAGCCTAACCACGTGACCAATACAAATGCCCTCCGCAAACTGTAAAGTGTTGGCACTAAGAAAGATATGAGTAAAATTTCAGTTCAATCGGTGTGTTGGTTCTGGAGAAGGAAATTTTTAATAATTAAATTGCATTTACGCAAAATCAGATGTGGCGGCTAAGGTCACGTTACCGCACGCGATGTTATTTGCAAATTCTTAAGACCTTAGGTCATGCTTGCTTTACAAAAAAATTAAAATATACTAGACCCTAGGTTTTCTGGAGAAGTCATTTTTTAGGTTTTTGGAAAATCCAATATGGCCGCCAAATCACGTGACGAATCGAAATTTGTATACCCAGGTGCAAGAACTTTGCGGTAAATGGTGTTTGAGTTCTAGGTCGACAAAAAAGTAGCGGAAGAAGAAGAAGAAGAAGAAGAAGAAGAAGAAGATTTTTCAAACGAACGTTTATTACTAAAATTAATCTCTTGTACAGAAAAGTACATATCAAAACAATTCAAATTTTGAAACGAAAAGCAAAAATGAAATCAAACAAATGCGAAATGGCAAATGATGTTCAAATACTGAAAATACTAGGCAAAGCTGGACTATAAAAAATCAGCAAAAACTTCGAAACGGCTATGACACTGATGCTCGAGCGAGACGGAGAGAAACGGTGAAAAGGCAAACAGGTAGCTATATCACTTACAACATGGGGAAGGAAACCAATTAAATCTGAAAAAAGCACAAATTTGTTAATGACAAAAGGCAAGATGCGAGGTGCATGAAAAATCTCCACTGAATAGGAGAAAGCAAACCAAACAACCGAAACAAGAAAAGTGACAGAAATTTGCAAAGAAATAGGACAGGAACACCTTACAACTTGCAGAAAAAAGCCACCTAACCGCCAATGAGAAGGGATACATTGAGAAAACTTTTCGTTGGCATGTGCCAACGAAGAATCCTCCCAACTGACTACCCCCTCCCATTCCGTGAGGAGTACGGTGCCCAGGACGAGATAGGATTTGGCAAAAGGGAAAGTGTGCTGAGAGGGGAAAGCATATTCTTCACAACAAAATTGAATCAATAGTAATTGCTCCATCAATGTCTACAGAAGCAATGACGTCATTACAACACCAAATGTTTTTGAAAGCACTTATGTTTGAATTGAGCGTCAAGTAATTATATTCTTCTAAAATGCGAGCACAAACTCGCCCTTTAAAAACAGAAACAAGCATATTACTGATTGAGGGATCATGACCATTAATTGCATTTCGTCTTGTCACATGAATTGCAATTTTAGCTGTCGTAACAAGAAAATTTTAAAGCGCAAAAGTATTCTTGTCCATTTATGATTTATCAAAGGGTGGGCCTAAAACAAACCACCATAATAAAATCTTGAATTCCTGACCAAGAAAACGATGACAGAGTTTACGAAGGAGAGTGAACAAGGGAGAAAGACGAGGGCATTCTTAAAATATGTGTAAAAGGTCATCTCTGGCACTACAAAAAATACAAATCAAAGGATGAGCTATACCAAGAACGGAACATAAACGAGCCAGTTGCGTACGCACCGTGGAGAAGACGCCATTGAAGATCTTCTTTTTTAGGAATTGGACTGAGATAACAAGAAGTGAACAAAGGTTTGATATTTTCAGTAAGTGAAAGCAGATCTCTCCAAACTGTATCTTGACGTTTATTGTTCCTATGAAAATTGGACATAATCAAGAATTTATAAATGCTACCCTTTTCAAGTTTATACAAGGGACAATTCAAAATAATATGGTCATCATTGCCTTTACAAATAAGTTCGAAAGAATACGAAGGACGATGACAAGAATGAACGTCATCCAAATCAACTTCCTCTTCAAAATAACTTTGGATCTTGTTTTTCCAATCACAGGGAATAGAGTCGACCAACGTCTTGACAGTATGTTGTTAAAATTCTATCCGAATGAATAGAAACAATGTTTTTAAACTGGCTTGGGGAGCGCCAAGTTTTTTGGAAAGGGTCAAAAAGATCGCCAACTTTTGTAATGCCAGCACTGATAAAGTGATTAACAAGAGTACTATCAAGAGGGTTTGTAAAACTAACACAATCGTTGAAAAAAGGGCTTCATGGAAGATATCTTTGATTGAAAGGGGTCCACCTTTTCTAAGGAAAATACATGACTTCCAAACTCTCAAAAGCTCAAGATAAAAATAAGGAAGATAATCTGGAACAGACTGAAAATTCACTGTAAAAAGTTGAGAGGTGTACTTGAGATTACCAACATTCCGAAAATAAAAATCAGCAAACAAAAATGAAGGATGATCCAGACCTGAATACAAGTATCTTTGAAGATAATTTGGCCTGAAAGCTTTCACACGTGAAGAGAGATCGATAAGATTTTGCCCTCCTAACTTCAATGGAGCAAAAACTGTTCGACTTGGCAACCAATGTTTTCCTTGCCAGAAGAAATCAAGAAATTTGTGCTGAATTTCATCAATGATAACAGCAGGAGGACAGAGGAAAAATTAAACGATGAAAGAGTTTAGTTGCAGCAAGTTGATTAATAACGATAACACGGCCTTGGAAAGACATAGCAGGAGCACATCTATTCCACCAAGATAACTTATTGTCAATCTTGGTAACACACTCACTCCAGTTTTTTGAAAAATACTCATTACTGTTGCCGGAATATGTACCAAGGACTTTGAGACCAATTCTATTCAAAAGAATTTCAAGCGAATGATCAGCACGCCCATGCCATGAGCCGACCCAAAGACCTTGGGACTTACGATAGTTAATTTTTGCATTACTGGCATGCTCATAGACAAAAAACCAATGTTTAAACCTCAAAAAAACAGTATCACAAGTTACAAGAGTATTAACATCATCAGCATAAGCAGAAAGTTTACATTTACGATCACTTGAATTTGTAATCATAACACCTTGAAAACTGTCATCTTTTCTTATTCTGTGTAAAAGAGGTTCAATAACAATTGCATACAGCTGCCATGATAATGAGCAACCTTGCCTTATACCACGTGAAAACTGAACTGGAGCAGTAAGGGAACTGTTAACACGAACAAGACTATCGGTTTGAGTATACAGAAGTTTAATAAAATTGATGAAATTTTCACTAAACCCGAATGCATGCAGAGTTTGAAAAAGATAATGATGACTGACACGATCAAAAGCTTTTTCCTGATCTACAGAAAGAATACCAAGAGGAAGATTCATGTCATTTTGAAAATGAATGCAATCCCTAATTAAATGAATATTGTCAAAAATCTGTCTGCCTGGAACAGTATAACTTTGATCTACATGAATGATATCTTGTAAAACTTGCTTTAAGCGAAACGATAAAGCTTTAGTGAAAATTTTATAGTCAGAGCAAAGCAAACTGATAGGTCTCCGGTTCTTAAGAAGGGAGTTATCACCTTGTTTTGGAAGGAGTGTGATAACAGCTCTACGACAGGACGTTGGAAGAAGGCCATCGAAAATTGACTTTTGACAAACCTGATGAAAATCTTTCCCCAGAAGAGACCAGAATTTTTTATAAAATTCACAAGGTATGCCATCAACACCGGGCGTTTTTCCGTTTGCAATGTTCTTGAGTGCAAAGGTGTACTCATCAAGACTAATGGGTTCATCAAGTTGCGTAACTTTGTCAGCAGGTAATTGAGGGAGATCATGAAGCAAAAGTATTTTGTGCTTCAGGTGAAAAAGGCTCAGCAGTAAAAAGGTTTTGATAAAACTGGCGAGTAAGTTGACGAATTTCTCTCTGATTTTCTGTAATGGTATGATCTTCACGTTGGAGATGAGTAATGGATTTAAGACTTCCTTTGTATTTTTCAAGAGAAAAGAAAAACTGTGAATTAGTATCAGAATCATTGAGCTGTTGAAAACGAGAACGACTAACTGCACCTCATATATCAAGTTTCTGAAAACTGTCTAACAGGTCTTTTTGCTGATGTTATCTTGTTTCCAAAGAAGGCTGAGTATGAATCGATGTTTCCAAAGTATGAATTTACTCAATAAGCTTTTGTTTTGAACGTTTAAAGTGATGAAATCGTTCAACGCTGTACTGCTGACTAAATTCTTTAATCTATTGTTTTCCTATATCCCATCAAGACTGAATAGAAGAAAACCTAGTATCCTTCTCATTATGCCAACCTTCCAAGAATTCCTCAATTAAAGTACGATAATTTTCATCATTAACAAGACTAGTATTGAGACACCAAACTTTTACGTACCTACCTACCTACCTACCTACCTACCTACCTACCTACCCACCGACATACATACATACATACATACATACATACATACATACATACATACATACATACATACATACATACATACATACATACATACATACATACATACATACATACATACATACATACATACATATATGCTATATAAATTTGTTTGAGAAATAGACAATATCGTACACCCTCAATGTAGGCTTAATAATCGACCTGGCAACATTACTCACGAACAGGGGTTAGGAGTATTAAAGATTACATCAAATGAAAAGATTGTTTGACCATCGGATTCTTAAGCGTTGACGATGGAAGTTTGTGCGATTCTTATTTATTTGCCGATATTAAGGTAGTGTGGATGAGTAGATACACGTTGAAAGGTTTTAAACAATTGAAGTTAGATATTTAAGGAAGTGAAAAGTCATGATACGCAAGTTTCAAAGGAATGAAGGCGACGGACAGAAAGAAAGGTAATTTGTAGCCTAATGTAATGTAAGCAAAATGTAAAGTAGTATTGGTTGTGAAAAACCGATAATCTGGTAATTTCTGAAACAGTATATTAACGTGCTGTTTGAAGATGGTAGTCAGTCAATGGAGATATTGTCCTAAACTAACTTCATAATTTGTCTATGACTTTTTTAGCTTGTCCATCACTTGGCCAACACTCACTTTTTAGTATTCGCTAATCAAAATATTGTTATTCTTCTTTCAGGTAGCACTCACAACTGAGAATATGCGTCGCACCATATCGACTAGATCTTTGACCACATTCGTAGTCGTCTTTGTGGGATTTACCAATTGCATTGTTCTTTTTGTGATGGTCGGCATTTATACAGATAATGCAGGATATTATATAGAAGTAAGAAGAACACGTGACAGCGATATGCCTTTGAGAATCGCTGAAACTGGTGGTAGAGAAATGATTAGTGCTAACGCCATCAACATTGAGCGAACTCTAGGTTTACCTGTAGCAGTGAATGTAACGACATCGCCGATAAAGAATGCTAAGGCGGCAATTGATTCTCCGATTAAAGTTGATGTTAACGGCATAGTTAATTCAAATCTTGGGCGAGATGTGAAGAAGCGTAATAATCAAACTTTCAATAGTTCAGATATTTTGATTGGCAGAAATAAAACCCTGTCATTTAATAACGTGGAAACAGCAAAGAACGATAGTAAAAAAGAAGAATGGCTTATGGATATTTTTCAAAACATCCGAAAAAATTGGACTTTCAACGAGAAGGAAGCGTCAAATCTTAGGTAATCTATATTATCTTCACTTATCAATGTTATCATTGTTAGGTTGTTTATGTAGACCACTGCCTGGGTAGGTATGTAATATTTTTAATTCAATGTTTCATATTCCACTGAAAGGTAATAGTGCTTTGTACAGATGTGCCAGTGCATATTTCATTTGGTTAGTATCAGTTATATTTGATTATAAATAATTCATATACCACTGAAAAGTGATAATTTTATGTATTGATGTGCCAGTATATAAATCCTTTAGAGAGGTAATTGAACCATCTTAAGCGAGCAAACATTAAACTCCTACAAATCATCGCTGTAAATTTGGAATTGAAGATGGCCAAAAAACGTCATAAGGCTACAAAGTCCCACTCTGTTACAACTGAAGTTCATCTTACAAAAAAACAAGCCACCTCCTCCTATTCACATAATAACGAAGAGAAGGCGTGTACATGAAGGGGTTACAGCACGCGTATGCCCCAGACGAACGTTGAATGAATGCTCTATGAGCATAACATGAAAGTAATTAATGGTGCGTTGTGATAATAAACAAGTGGTATATTTACAGTTTGTGTTGTTCAAGCTCAGTTAGTGACAGATGCAGAAATGGCAGTTTTGCTCGGTAGACTTTCATGGTCAAAAGAAGATCGGCTTAAGGGATGGCATCTTGATCTCTACCACAGAGTGTTTCTGGTCCTATAATATTTAATACTCTGTAATTCTTTCTTTCCATTGGAGGGCTGGCGATATGTTGCGAGCTGTGCTTTGCAACAGCAAATATACCCTTCTCATTCATTATTTTCAAACCATGAACAGCAGATCAAGCTAAGCTGTTGTCAAATGAGCTTATGACTCTGAGCGTATTTCTTCATAGTCGACCGAAGCATTAATCGTATCATAATATAAACTTTCTAAGTCCTGTCATCAATAAACATACAAAGATCAAAAAAAGTGATAGAATAGCATCGTTGCAGCTCATTACCTTTTGTCCTTCAATGTGGACCAGTCAATTATTTTTTATTATAAATCTAAGCGCTTCATCCATAGCTTCAAATTTATTTAAATTCTAATTGAACTTTAATAAATTAAGAATCTGGCATTTTCCATTGATTCCTCTTCACTTAGCTATAAACTATACGCTGAACTATAACTGATATCAGTTGATATCAGTCAGTGTAATAGTGCATATGGCATGCGTTTCGAACCTAGTTATCATTTTTTTTGTAAAACCTTCCCTAAAGAAACCTTCAAAACTTCTCAAAGCAAAGCAAAAATAAAATCATAGTTCACCAAGAAAATTTTGGTGCCAAATATATACTGATACTAAGAATTGAAAATGGCAACAATTAATCTGTGACAAAATACGATTGCTCTCATTATTTTTAAAAACTAATATGGTGAAAACTTAACTTACTCCAATAGCTTAAACATGAGCTCGAACATGCCGTAGATCAGGGAAGTTTTACAAAAATTTGAGATTCTGATTGGCTGTGTCGAAATGCATTCTACCTTAAATTCAGTATGAAAAGGAAAAGATACTACATACTCTCTTATAATAGCTTTTATTCTTTATTCTTTATTCTTCTGTAATGCACAGCCTGGTTTACTTAGCGTAAGTTTACGTTGTTTGCAGTTTTGTGTGGCGTTTTAATAGTATTCTTATAGCCTATTATTAGAGATTCACCGAGTCTCGCCCTGTGTAAACACATGCAAACAATAGAACAGACCAAAAAGAGGGCCAATAAACTTTGAACCCAAAGTATACCGGGACGATACTTTCGCTTTAAATGGGGAAGAAGTTACATTAGACATAACTTTGTGAAATGACGTACAGTTACCTTCTACGTTAACCAGTTCACAACTTTCTTACTTTGTCCACATTTTGACCGAAACACTGACCTTCATTTTTGACGGGTTTAGACATCTGGTTGATGAGGTGTAATCGGATAAAAATGCAGCAGTACTATGTTGTTTTGGTTTTGTTTCTCTTTTCTACTCGTGCAATAGCAATTGATTTTTCGTCATTATATTCAGAAATTGACGGAGTATGGCCAATTGAACGTGTCTTTTTACAAAGCTCTGCCGTGAACTATCTTTCGTTTCACAACGTCTAGCTACACAATACCTTCAAGTGAGCAGCTGCAGTCGCATTGTAAATTGAATACGGGAGGCAACAACGCTGAAATTCCTACACAGAGGTGGACGTTCATTCTTGAGTGTAGCCAGCTCATGTCGAACACACATTTAATCACATTTACGTTTCATGCTTAAAAATCTATGTATCTTTCTGCAAAGTCAAATGATTTTACATCAACAAAGTCGTTCCTTCGCACATAGCCTTTTGCTAACCAGCACCCGTGTTCGTTTTACAAGTAATCTTGTATGTCGCCCGAGTCTAAATGGTTGTCCATCCCCTCCTTGTGATCGTTTTGCCGTGTATTATTTCAGTGAAACAGTATTCTCCGGTCATAACTGAAAGGAATGTCGAAATGTCTGTTTCAAGAGATGGTCCCTATCCTATAATCGGTATTGGGTAATAATCAGTTGGGGTATGCGTGTTTCTGAAGATCCTACATTTGAACGACAGTGGCACTTTTTAAATTCGTGATTGAATTAGCTGACCGTCTGAGAGAGTACTTTACCAACAAGCAAATACCCAATAGATGTTACACTCATTTACCGTAAAGTCTAATATTAAATAGTTTCGATCAGTTAACACAACTTTGACCTAGATTCATCGTCATCGCAAGTCATCAACACTTTAGATAAGCTTATAGGGTAACCGATTCATTGTTTTCCTTATAGTCAGTCGTATATGGCGACCATCATTCATTTAATTGAGTCAAGTTTTACTATCAGTAATTGTTGTTACTCTTGAATTCCCACTGTACGCTTTATTTCCGCCGTTATAATAATCTTTTATGATGTCTTGTTCTCCAAATAATGCAGATCACTTCTGGAGGAAAAATGTCAAACAAAGGAAATGTTCCTCACAACGCAACAGAATACACCGCTTAACTCAAATCTGACATATGAAGCCGAAAGGAGTACTAAAATTGAAGTGACTGCAGCGGTGTACAAACGGTTTCCAAAAGTATGTTCGTTCGAGACTGTTCTATAATTCATCTAAGGGGAATATTGGTCTTATGTAAAGGGCTGTACAAGCTTTACTTGAACAATCGATAAGTAGAAGAAACTTTTTCAAAAAATTCCACGCGTGTGTATCTATTGATCTATCTCTCTTCATTTCAATATATCTGTCTACACGTTTGTGTGGATTTGCATGCGGGCATACGGTTTCTGTTTGTATTGATCAGTTGAAAGAAAACTAATGACACATAGCTGGCATTTGATATAGGCGGGGTTGTGTTGAAAGGCATTGTACATATCTTCTGTATTCTATAGTGAGACACTTCTGCATACAGATGAATTAATATTCCCTGTTTCCTTAACTTGTACTCTCTGGTTTTCTCAGACAATGCCGTATATCAGTGAATCGTTCAATAAATGCAGCATTGTTGGCAGCAGTGGGATACTTTTGAACTCGACATGCGGCCAGTCAATAGATTCATCAGAGTTTGTGGTGAGGTGAGTCTTTATTCTCAAAAGTTCTTCATCTTAAAAAAAAATACTGAGTTTTAAGACTATTCAAATGAATAGGTTTTCATTCAAGACTGAGTATCAAGAATTTAGACAGCTTTTGTGATTTAGTGAAAATGAAACTCTAATTTGTGCATTTGATTTCAGATTTAATCTTGCTCACGTACAAAAGTTTGCTAAAGACGTCGGCTCTAGGACAGACCTAATTACCTGTAATCCCGGGATGTTGAAATCAATGTAAGTGAGCGTCCTATAGGGCCTGTTTTAAGAGTATATTGTAGGCTAATTGAATTTTATAAAAACATTATTACAGTCACAATATCTGTCCACTTGCATTACTTATACAAGTGAACCATGAAAAGATCAAGAACGTTTAATTGCGTTCATGAGCACACCGTGCAAACAGTAATATAATTCAGGAAAGTAAACACGCTAGTGTTCTTTAAGTTGATCATTTGTAGACAATGCTAGCGCTCTAGCTACAAGTGCATCGAGGTCTCCTATACATTTATTCATTACTAATTAAACCATACCATGCGGCAGCCATCAACGAATCACGCCAATGTTCAAGAATAAATAAATACGTTTAATAATTCCTTGTAGGTATGGTAGTGTATCAAGGAAAGGAAGTAAGAGCTTCACAGCTTTCATGACGAGAGAGTATCCAAACGCAACATTGCTTTTGCCAGCTTTTACGTATCACTTCACCTCGAAACTCTCCTTTAGAGCACAGGACGCGCTGAAAGGCCAACATCTCAACGTCGTCTACTTACATCCCCTTCACCACACGATGGTAAAACGGTTTTGGAAAAGTCAGAAAGTTAATGAAGTACGAGTAAGTACAGGTAAGATTCGCGATTGCAGGACTAAGACGATGACACGCGACATTGTGTCACACGTACGTGCCAGCAGTGCAGGGTGCCGATATTCCCTTGACTTGGTGATATTCCTTTGTCACGTTTCCAGAAACAAAACATGACTATGTTTTTTTCACAATGAATGTTCTTTTGGATTCTCGAACATGAGAGTAGGACATCTCCGATATAATTACCTTTAAATTAACATTTTTGTTTAATTAAGCAATTTAATGCTTTTCCACAGTGGTTTTGAAGTATCGATACTGTCTCCGTTTTACAGAAATTGACAGTTGGTTGCTTGCTTGTTTGCTAAGGGCACACGATTAATTTTAGATTTCTAGAGATTTACACAACAAAATTTTAGTTAAAACTGCCCATCTGTCCGTACCACATACATCACAGTCTGTTGGCACAGTCTGGCCATGGGTTCTTTGCAAGCCGGAGGCCATTCGACATGATATACAGATAGCTCCCGAGTCAAGTATCAAGAATGATGCAAGCGAAATTAAAAACCTGCTAAATGTTTTCCAATATTTTTTCCCAAACAATTATTGTATTTTTGTTGACCACACTTAATTAAAAAAACACTTTCTCGATCTCTTTTTAGGGTTACTACTCTTTACTTCTATGATGAGTTTTTGTAAAGAGGTTCATCTCTATGGTTACTGGCCTTTCGAGGAAGATCCGGACGGCAATCCTCTGCTTTATCATTACTTCGATGAAAAAGCGATCATGTTATCCCCGAGGAAGTTAAAGAGACGAATTCATAATATGCCTGACGAGTTCGATAAATATCTTACTTGGCATAACAAAGGCGCCATACGATTGCATGTGGGACAGTGTACCGCGCCGCCATAAGCATGATCAACAAGCTTCAGTTCCGTCGTTACACTTTTTAGTAGATAAGTTATTATTTGAAAACAAAAAAGGAGACTTTGATGCTCTCATCCACGAATATTCCCTTCTTCTGAACAATTTTGAGGAGGGTCGTTTGTAAAACACCGGTGTGCACAGATTAGTTGCCTTCCACCACGATACACGCAAATGTTTCAATAATAAACATAGGGGTACTATTTACTGCTGAGCGATATATTTTAGCTCATCCTAATGAACACTAATGTTGCGCAAGTGGATCTGCTGACACTTTACTAAACATTTAAGTTTTTAACTTCGTGCAAATGAAATAAATGGCAAGATTTTCTATGATATTTCCTTGCCGTTTAAGGGTGATCGAGTCACTTGCTAGGTCATCTTAGCTGCAAACAATAGAATGCGCACTCTGCGACGCGCGTGCTCACTGTAAAAATTACACCGTGATTTTGATGGACACCTATCTTCATACAACTTAAGCTTACTGTCAGAGCTTTTAGCATGAAAGCGGACGTTGTTAATGATGATTGAATGATCATTGTATTATCTTCGAGTTGTATGTTTTAAATGTTTGAATGCTGATATTTTTACAAAGTATTTAAAAATCCCAACAAAATAATTTGAAAAGGACATATTTCATGTCACATTGTAATCATGCCAGAAAATGCCAAGACGTTTTGACCGGTTGAACTCGCTGTTAATTTTATGCATGAAATTACAATAACAATGCTTGGTCGAATGATGTATTGCCTTGAGGGCGGGATCGCCAGTGGTATAGGGGGGGAGTACCTTTCCCGATGGTGATAAGTGGTGCAGATTACCGTCGCCGAGGTGACGGTCGTATACGCGTGCCAAAAGACACCTATGGTTGATTTCCTGTTGACCAGTCGGATGGCAGAGTTGCAAATACCTGGACTGAACCATTTGGTTTTTTGTTGGTGTCGGTCGTACTTTGACAATAAAAGTAAAGATGCACAGATATTGAGTTTATTGTCTTGTTTATGAGCGGCCAGTATTTCCAACAGCATGAATTACGTGCATTTGCCATAGGAGAAATCGAATGTAACCACCTTCCTTAAGCTCGACGTACACTTATTGCCCCAAAAGAACCATGGAATCACCCGACTTTCGATTGAAGAGATGAGTTTTGCCAAACCGCGTAAACAGAAAAAGTGGCAGATGACTTTATTTTTAGAATCATAGACAGTAGAGCGAGATGTAAAAAATGTGAAAGAGGCTCCCCACCTAACTATTCTAATTTTTTTTGTGTCGAGTTTGTGTTTGATTCATTTCGAAAATGTGTTCCTACATTCTTATCCCATTGTGTGTGTTAATAAAATGTTTGTTTCGCTTTGGATATTTGTAGAGAAGTTTGGATTAGTGTGTACGGTAATGTTTTGTTTGTGTGGGGAAACCTTATGGCGAGACGCAGCCAGACCTATGTTGTTACAAAAGTTGATAGAGTCGCCCTTTGACGCTTGCGTTTCGAAACCCGAGTGTGGTTTCTCATCAGTCGCAGTGTAGATTCTTTCCTTAGTTTGTGTTTGTGAAAATTTATTTTAATGCATTTAGTGGTCTTGCTTTTCGATTAGCGAGGCAAGTATATTAATTTTTGGTCACGTTGTGAGTCCGTTTGGTGGTTCGGATTGTTTTGTTCTAAGTAGTAAGAATTAGTTGTTTTCTGAGACACTTACCTAAAAAAGCTACAGGGAGGGTAGGAAAACCCCTCACAGCTCCTTTCCCCCAGAACTACACGTTGCTCCAAATGTGTCAGTGCGGTAACCCCGGCTTGCCATGATATGGCTAACAGATGGTTATCTAAAATAATCCAGTGTGGTACGTATAGACATGAAAGCTGCTGGTAGGTCCTCTACATGAAGTGAAGGTGACCTCTGCAACAGCTAGCGCTGACGTCACTACCACCACAGATTACTCAGCCTACAGGAAACAGGAAACTGACGTCAGTGTTTTTCCTGGTATTTCAACATCTGTACAGAAAGAAATAGCCACATTTCAATAATGGACGGAGACTCTTCAACACAGACTTCAATTGACTGGCACTTTCAAGCTCTACAGACGGAGTCCAGCAGCTCTGAATGAGCGAATTAGGCGTGTGTGATATAGTTATTGGAACCAACACTGAAAGAACCGGGAGAATTTGAATGGTTTAACAAGAATGGTTGTTATATTTGATGACCAGTGGACCCATCCTCTACAGTGCACATGTAATTTATGCGCAGCTACTTACCCTGCTGGAACCGTAGGGATGTTGCACAATACCTTTTCCAGTATGACTTTCGCAATACCATTCCGGTTGCTTAGCAACTTGTGATGTCATGACTGAGATGTAACATTCTACAGTTTTCATGAAAAATTTCTACAGAGTTTTTCTGAACGATCTCGTTAACTAACTTTCATATCCATTTAATCCATAATGTCGTAGGTATTGTTCCAGCGGCGGACTAAATCCTTCTTGTTTTTGAATTTCTAGTGCCTGCTTGAAAATGTCCGAATGTCTGAATGTCCGAATGTCTGAATAAGTTCTGACCCGTTTTCTGTTGTTGTACCTTTTTCTTGTATTTGTGTAAGCAGCTGTTTATATTGAACGTAATAATGTTTATACTTCTCTCGTCTCTTTGCTACACCCGTTTTTCCTTGTATCACATCAATAATAACACCTGGTATAGGAGTTAAAGCTAAAAGAACTGGAACTGTCGGAATTGCTGCTATGACAGCAGAACTTACAAGAATTCCCTTAGTCACATTAAGAGCCATATCAATTCGACCCATCAATTTGTAACTTCGTCGATATGCGGCGCTAGTTCTTTCGATATAGTCGGCCAATTGTTCAACGCTTTCAACAACTGAGACGTGCATTTTTTTTACTGTATATGTAAGGGATTATAAAAATAATTGTAGTAATATAGAAAGACAATATGGCAGAAGGAGGAGAAGAAAATATACCACTCCAGGATTTCGATGATGCAAATTTGAATGATGATGATGATGCTACTGCTGAAACATACTTTATAGACGATGATAATGCTCTTGCAGAAGCCGATCCTTTCCTGGATAGCCCGCAGGTGGGTCGTTTGGTTGAACTTGGAGTAGAACTTAAAATACATATGGCTGAACAATTCTTAGATGAAAATAATATTACTGATGAAGCAGCACGAATTGAATTGATTACTAATGCTGAGATTAGGGATAGAAGGCTATATTATAAAGATCTCAGGCTATCAAAACTTTCAGGAAGTGGATTTAGATCGCTCAAGACATTAAAAAAAGAAGCGGGAGGATATGAATTTGTAACTAAAGTATACAGTAAGACGGGGGACAGCGCAGAGCCCGAATATGTGAGTCGTACATTGTATTTTGAAGATGTGAAAAATGATAAAATACCGGCTGAGAAGATGACGCCAGAAGACATGGGTGTATACAAAGATGAACTGACATTCTTACGGCAAGATGCTTCTGGTAATGCAGATAAAATACAAGCTTTTGAAAATAAAATCGAACAATGGAACAATCTAAACCCAGAATATAGAGCTATTAATGATGAATTAAGAATTGCGAATATGCGTCTTGGTGAGCTTAACAAACGAAAAAGTTAAAATAAGGCTAGAGAAAAGAGAAGTTGAAAACAGTTAAAGGAAATTCCTGAAGAACACACCCAAGCAAAAGAAAAGCTGAAAAACTAATAGCTGAACTCATAACAAGAGAAGCTAAAATTGACAATCGAATTGAATACGAAAATGGTAAGATTAATGAGGCACATGAAAGTCTTGCTACGACTAGGTCTCTTCGTGATGTAATTTCCGATCCAGATTTGTCACTTAGGTTGAAACTGACAGAGTTATTTAAGCGGAACGGTATTACAATAGCGGCATTACTTACTGCCCTTGGAATGACAATATCAACAATTGCCCTGGCTGTGACTAAAGTAGGAGGGGGAGCGGGAGCAAACACAGGTGGTTCAGGTCCGCCCAAAGGCTCAAGCGATAGCTACACAAAAGCGAAAGAAATTGTAAAGCAATTTGGTGAATGGTTAAAAACATTGGCCGCAAAAAGTGCTGCTGCAATACCAGGTTTAATCGGTTCACTTGTCAGTTTTCTATTAAAAACAGCGGGATCGGTGGTTGGATTTGTTGGAGAACAGCTATGGATATTTTTAACTGGATTAACATTAGTCATTATAAATAAAATTATGTATTGATATATGACCCCGCATGTTTGGTGAAAAGAATATTGCAAAGTTTCTTTCTAAAAATAAAGACCTATTTGGTTTCTCTGTCGAATTGGAATGGTGCAAACTTCGGCGGGTAAATCGACATATACTTCGAGCAAATCCAGGTGTCCGACTCAAAGATGATAATCTATATCATAACATATTAGCTTTCATTAAGGAATGTCAAAAGACTAACTTCTTTAAGCGACTAGAATTCACAACGTCTTTCAGGAGATTGACAATGATGAAATGGAAGTCCAACATTTACAAGAATATTGGGTTCTTCGATTGATTCGCGACACAGGTAATCGATTTATCTTTCAGGCAGACGGAAATATTTATGTGAAGATGTGATTTATTTTTTTCTTTTTAACTGTAATTTTTTCTTCTTCACTACTATATACATTACACGAAAATGGGGTACGATAGAACATTATCACCGACTTTCACCAACCGAATACCGAAGGGAACGAAGTCAGAAAGAACTCATCATGTGATTGCTCATAATCCAAGTGAGGCAGATCCAGGCCAGACACTTATCATACGATGTCCAAAGTTAGAAAGCGGAGTAGTACTAGTTCCAGATACTTTCGACCTGGTTTTTGATCTCGAAGTAATGGGAGATGGAGATACCCGTATAGTACAAAATGTTGCAAAAAATTTGGTGGAGCGTATGGTTCTAAAATTCGAGGGGCAGGAACTTCTCAATTTGAATAAATATAACCTTATTGAATGTTATCGCGATCTCTTCAAACATAAAAAGGAGAGAACGAACATGACACTGTACGGAATTCAGAACGAAAATCTAAGAAATTGAGAAGTGGCGCGAAAGATGCAAATCACGACATCCATGACGATAATTTACTTTTCGACACGTATAAAACAAAATATGCTATTCGTTTGACTCATCCTCCCCCTCATAACAGGCCATGGAGTTGCATATCCAAAAGAGTTAGGGAGTCATATTGAATGGGAAATTACGCTTGCACCCGTCTCCCAATTAATTGTCAATAGCTCTAGTACTGATACACCCAATTATAAATTAAAAAACATTCAAATGGAATACGAAACATTAAGTGATCCCGAACTCGCGAGGTCAACTGCTGGTTATTACAACGGTGGAAAAGTTACCTTTACGAGCATATACATTATTTTAGAACAATCCCATTCAAGAATCGACACGGTTATCAATGAAAATATAAATGTACCACGACGTAGCATTAGAGGTATCGCGATACTCTTCACTAAAAATCAGAATCAGACAGAACTGAACAGTGAACTTTTCTTTAACCCATCCATTGAATCTGTGTCTGTATCAATCGAAGGCATTGCAAATAAATGTACGCTCAGAAGATGATACCAAGACATTTTTGGAAAGAAACACGACGGTATTTTGCTGAAGATAAAGATTGGTGTGAAATTGATATAGATGAAGCCGATTATTTGATGAGTAAATTCTGTCTGTTTATCGATCTGCGTAGTTTTAAAGATATTGAGTTTCATGGAAATGGTCTTAGAGTAATGAACACAAAAGATGGAATACAGCTTGAAATCTTGAAGAAAGACACTTCAGTTGGGGCTGGCGACGACGCTCGCGATGATAATATGTTTGCTCATGTTTATGTTATCAGTGATGCTCATGTCTCCATTAAGAATAGTAGATTAAATTCTATAGAATTTTAGTTAACTCCGAAGGGGAGGTCCGTCCTATCGGCCATGTTTCTGCCAGCCATTCGCCCGTGTCCTGATTATATAACTGCACACGTTTGATATCATTTGGCGCCATCATGATTTTACTACGCTTTTCACTACGGATTTCTCCAGGTTTTTTCCGTACAAACTGTACAAATTGTGCCGGCTCCGGCTTCTTCCCAGTTTCAAACAGATCTTTATAATCTTCAAAGTTCAAATGTTTTCTAACACAAACATCTTTTATCCCTTTATTTTTTTTCGTCTCGGAAGTTGGAGTCCGAAAAGCATACACTTTCGAGCGTATGCCGACAAAATCAAGAATAGGTACTCCATTCAACTCATCTTTAAATTTACCTATCACCTTTTTATTAATCTTTGGAAAATCGGGGCTGCTCATCCCACTAGTATCATATATAGACTCATTACCATTCTTTTCCACATCTTCTCGGACTATATCATTGAAAGTTACGTCTGGGGAAGGAAGAGGCACACTGTAAACAAAACTGTCAGTATCCATGTAGGCTAATCGTATTCCAGGGAACCGCTTTCGAAAGTAATTGTAATGTCTCTCATACATAAGCAGCTTAGAAAGTTCAAGCACCGCCGCACCAATGAAAACTGGCTTTACATATCGATGTTCATCCGTTTCAGTTCCAGTAGGGCACTGTCGCAGGAATCTCCATCCTCTTCGGAGTTATGTGAGTTATATGTTCATCTTTGGATTATACTTCTGAATCTTTTTACGACCACTATCCAGTACCGTTCCGGTCCGAAACAAATTTAAAGTCTCTGTACTTTCGAACATCTTCTATTGTCTTACCGAACATTGCATTATTCATAAGCTTATAGAAATTCTTTTCAAAATCTGTCTTCCCCTTTGTCCTCATTTTAGTGTTAAAGTCAATGTAGTCGGCGAGACACGGCGCCTCTTCGAAGGCAAGCGCCCGATACACCTTTTTCAGTCGCATTCCCATCCGAAGATAGAATTCAAGCAACTTGTAGTGTAAGACGTATCTCTCTCTGTCCATAAGACTTGTAATCAGTCGACTGCCCTGCCTCGGAAATTCATAGTGATGCGGCGCTAATGGTAAATTGTCATGTTCTTCATGTAGTTCGACCGGAAGTCTACTTCTAGAAAACTTGGAGGAAATCTAGCGCCAGGTCCCCAATCCAAGCCTGCTCCGCCATTCTGAGCAGACCATTCTAACAATTCTTCCATCGTCATCCAATGAAGTCCGCCAACCGGCATCGGTTGACTCATCGCCCAGCCATAAAGATTATTAGCATCGAGATATTTTATTTCGGACAACGGCTTCTCCGGATCGTAACTCCCACCAGTGGCGGCCGGATGATTTGTTTGTAAATAATGAATATTACACTGGCTGATACCGCCTCTAATTCCCCTCTGAATGAAATTCATCTGCTCAGCATCTTGAATTAGTTTAAACTTATTACCTGTATAAAGTAACATGGCATCCCATGTCAAGCCGGGCGCTGACATATAGTGGGCTGGATCTAACTTATATGCTTCTAAACATGTGTCACGGAAATTTTCGAATATATTCGCAAGAAGGAGAACGTCTGTCTCACAATAGAATTCCATATAATCACGAATCGTCTTACATCCAACTTCGTCCCATACTCGCAATGCATGTTCGTAATCAGACTCAGAAATCCCCTCTTCTGTCAATTCGCTATAAAATTTGTGTCTGTCCGGGAGCTCCTCCTCTTCTAGTCTGTCAACCGAGTCTAAATATTCGTAGGGAAGAAACCTTTCGCCCGCTGAATGTCCGGGTACGAAAGTGGTACTGCCGTCCATCCATCCTCCGGCACAGTCTTTGCCAACTTCGCGAGCGACCCAGACATCAACTGAGCACTGTCCATAAACTTTATAGAAAAGAAACGTTTCTTTGTCTCCCTCCCCCCATCGACAACAATTGAGGCACTAAAAATAAATGTTTTCATAAGACACATAATTCCACCATTGCCCGTCTTAGCTATGATATTTGGCTCTGGTTCCGAAGGGTCCCCGATTTCATGTATTTTTTGTAAAATAAAAGAACCATCGTATCCCTTGAGGTTGTGAAAGTAGATAGGAATGGTTCTCGACGGGCGGCACTTTTCACAATAAAAAGTCGTTCCGTCCTTCACTATTCGGTATCCAGCTTGCTCTCCACATGCAATACAGTTTGGATCGTTGTAATTAGAAGGATCTTTCATCGGTTTTATTTTCCAATAATACGATTTCGAATAATACTCGGCCTTTTTCTTCATATCGTTGAGAAATTCTGTAACACAGGAGAGGCCCGTGAATGTTCTTTTACCATAAACTTTCGACCCGCCTTCGGAGCCCGGCCACCGTTCAATCATAACATACGAAAGACAAATTGGAATGTGCCGGCCGGTGCCCCGCTCAATAATTGCTTCAGTATCTGCATAGATAACGTAGGGACAGGGCACCTTCTTCTTATGTCCTTCGAATTGACACACTTCCTTAGGAAAAACTGGCTGAGCCGTGTCTGTTCCACAGTATACCTGATGTATTTCTAATTCTTCTGTTGACACAAAACCTCGTTTACAAACCATACAAATACACTTCCGTCTGTGCACATTCTTACGATTATTTTGAGAATTAAGAAGGCGATTTAACGCAGTAATTGGTACGAAGTGGCTCCTTCTGGTCTTCGCCAACTATCAGTAAGATATTTGCTATTTGATTCCTATCCGCTTCGGAACGGCTCCGCCTTCCGTTCCGTCACGGCTCCGCTACAGCTACTATATAACACAGTTATGTCGGACGGGGTGGGATCATTCTCGTAGATCTGAAATACTTGGAGTTTGATGCTTGGATTTTGCTGCTCGAAGCGCTTGAATACAGTCTCATCGGTGGGCGTAGGAAATGGTATTCCATCAAAAGAGTAATCAGCCATAAATGGAGTGTACGTATTCCATTTTTTCCTAGTCTGTCCACATTTCTTTTTACGAAAGTGCGGGTCACCTAACTTTATACTTGCTACGACGGCGTATTGAAAACAATTCTCGCTGCCGAAGGAAGAATAAGATCGCTCACACAATGTTTATTTTTTAACCATCCAGGAAGTTGGACTGCGCCAGCCCCCGGTCCGGCCCCGAGTAAAACTTCTACTAGAATTACTTCAAAATTAAGTATCTCCTCGAGAACGAGACCAGAACCCTCAACATTTTCAATTGTATCAAGCATATGGTCGTAGCGATCTATTAATTGTTGTTTCACATCCGCCCCTCTTACATCTTTTGTGTATGTATCTTTTAATTTAACAGGCAATGTACGAATTTGTATATTACCGTTTTTCGGATCCGATAATTTGACTTCCATTTCTGCATAAACAGAGTACATCTTTCTTTCTTTGGCCATACCTTCAATATCCACCAGCGTTTCAATATCCTCGACTCGCTTGACTTCAGGAAATTCTTTTCGTAAAACTGCTCCCTTGAATGCTGTACGTAATCGACGGGCCATAATAATCTTTATGATATATACTATCCTAAATTTTTTTAAAAAGAGAAAATAATTATTCTATGATAGGTCATCAAAATCTACTATAATATTTTTAGCAGCATTTATTTGTTTATATATCTCACCTAATCTTTCTAAGTCGACTAGTTCTTCCACATCTTGAATTTCTGGTTTATTAGGCGCAGCACAAAATAACCTCTCAACAGTGAAAGAAAGAGCACGCTTATTAAGCGCGGTTTAAATGCTAAGAATTCTATCTTACTACCTTTCCAGATATTACGAGGTACAATAGCAGGATTTTCTCTGGCTGGCAATGGGCTCACTGCTTTAAAACCACAGTCAATTTCTTGAACCATATCAATACATGTAGCGAAATCGTGAGCCCCTCCCCCTCTTTTAAACTGAAATTTAAAATACGCAACTGGCTGCGCCTCGCTCCCTCGCTTCTGATACACTTTAGATGGATTGTAAAATCCGCAGGAATTCGTTCCGATAATATTCTTGGAGTGAGCGGCCAGGCTTGCAGCATAACTTTTAGCAGTGTTTGCATCGAAACTTTCACCTAAGGTACGGAATACTATTAAATCGGTAAACTTTTGAAGACTTTGTTGCCAACGGACACACATTTCATCGCATGTAGCAGGATCGTTGGATCCATATTTAGGCCCGATTGGGAAAACCACTTCTAGCTCACTGTCTACGTATATGAAAGGATCTACCAAAGATTCACCAAATATGAGTTTGTCGTCACTGATTTGAATTTCTCCGGTTTCAAGTATTTTTATTGCATCTGAAATAGAAAGGATTGTCATTGTATTATCGTATATATCTTAATAAAAAATAATTTAAAAAAATTTTTTTTCTATGATATAGTATCCCAAAATGTCATACATATTCATAAATGGACCAACTGGAAGTGGTAAGAGTTACGATGCAGTAAATTTGGCGGAGGGGCCGGAGGTGACTCACGTACCAGAATTTGACACTAGTTTTTCTAGCAACATTGCCGACTTTTATAATGGGAAAGTTTTGATTGCCGATTTTCAGAACCAGTTTATAGAACATACTCTTAGTTTACAATGTCGGGCTGGGAGGGCCTCCCCTTCGGAACGCTACATTATTTGTGACTCTTCCATAATTCAACATCTAACTTTTTCTAGAATCCGGGGCGTTTCCGTGGCAGCAGAAGAAAAAAAGATTGTTTCTAGAGCATTTAACCATTTACATAGTTTCATTATCATATTCAAAGATATGCCTTGGGATTATTGCAGGCGGAATATTCTGACTCGAGCCAGACAATATGAAATAGCCGCCTTAGAAGAACTAGAAGAGATTCACAATAAGTTCAAACAGACTTTCTTAGAAATTTGTAATGACTACAGGCTTCCATGTTTGGTAATTCATCAATCTCTTACGCCTGCCCATCTCAAGAATATACTTAATCCAACGATTGATACCGAGACAGTCGGACCAGTAGAAGAATCTCCACGAGCTTTTGACTTTGGAATTGCATGGAGCGGCGGCAGCCAGGGATTTTTAATAGACGGTTTCGGCAAGGAGGAACTTGAAAAAGCGTACTATCCACCTGGACAAGAACAACTAGAACAACCTCGAGTCACACTCAAGAACCTACACAAACTTCTTAATGCTTGTGAATCTGTGCACGCTTATAATGCTTCTTTTGACTTACGAGCACTTGATATGATGAAAAGCAAGACTTTGAAGTTACTTGTCTATGGCTCATGTCAGTTGTGTACATTATACTTCAGCCAGAACTTATAGATAAAGCTGAACAAGGGGGACTCGAAAGAACGGATAAGGGCAACATGTACAGTCGCTTTGAAGATCTTGCAAACTTAATATGTTCAGGAACCGAGGTACCACCTCATCCACATACTGCCGAAAAAGATGCAGTAAGTGAACATTACTTACGACAGTACATGATAAATACTTGGCCAGGTGGTTGGAAGCGGGGTGGTAAACTGACACTTTCGGCTTTCAAGAAATTAAGACTTCTTCCATGGTACTTATTGAATAACTTTCGTAAATACTTACGTTAGTACTTGCGTTAGTACTTACGTTAGTACTTGACAAGTACCAGCACAGGAACTTACGAAGTTCTAATAACATTTTCCTCCGGCTCCCAACTATTGAAACTTTCTGGATAACCTTTCCATTTTATCAGATAATATTTCTTTCCTCTAATTTTTTTCGTCTTCAAAATTCGTTCTACTCTGTACAGCTCGTGGCCGTTCCAAAGGGCGCTCTGAAGTTCATCAGAATAGAAAGTGCCGAGTATTTCCTCTCCATTCAGATCTTTTATTTTGTAAACTGGTGGCGTTCCTAGTCCAGCTGCATACACCACTTTTGAAACTATAAAAATCTCCTCTGTCCAATTTGGTAAATATCCCTTCTTAAAAGTGGTCTTGTATTTTGTAATTCGGACCCTTTCTCCCGGCTTGAATTCAGGGTTAGCTCCCATGGCTGCCAACTCAGGGTAAAGTGTATAAAATGCCTGCCAATCGTTCTCCTCTGTTACATCGACGGGTTTCATTTTGATACTTCCGTGAACGGTGTTATTGTAATTCTCAAGAAGTTCTGGTAGAATGGGGAGCCAGGAACGTGTCTGTCTGTATGTGAAGTATTTCCACATCATCGTCTTTAACGTACGATTAAAACGTTCAACAACGCTAGCTTTTTTGTCACTGTAGGTGTGAAACCAGTGAATGCCTGACTCCTCCAACCACCCCTGCATTTTTCGGTTCGTAAATTCCCGCCCCTCATCTGTCTGAAGTTTGTCGGGTTGCCTCCCGGATTTCTTAATCACGTCTTGTAGCGCCTTCAGAGTATCATCAGCCGTTTTTGACTGTATCGGCCTGGCCCATGCGTATTTACTGAGCACATCGATTACTGTTAGCATGTATCGAATGTTTTTATTCTCTTTTGCAAATGCTGCAAGGAATTCCACGAGACCGCCTGCCACTGTGAGTATCGATGTTACGAAAATGCGCCGGCCCCTTCGGAACGCGCCACGAGTACGAGGTACCGGTTTATGTAGATTATAAGTTAGCTGAGTTTTTAACCAGTCCTGTACCTCTTTCTTAGTAACTTTCAGTCCGCTGGCCCGTGCTGCGTCATACAATTTTTGTACACCTCCAAAACCAGTTTTCGGGTTGTAATATAATTCTCTAAGAGTACCTTCGGGCGCCTTCCATGATTGTATATTAAACGAAAAATTGAATGTCGTACGGATGCCGTAAATGAAATACTAGTTTACTGAATGGCCTACTTTTCAATTGTCTGACCAGGTCCGTGGCCTCCCGTTCTGACACCTCCATTCCATATTCTTTTATAATAGTCTTGTTGTCTGTCTTGCTCGGTGTGCAAAATAGTACTAACATCTGTATGTTTTCCCTGAATGGTTTACTAATACTAGTATATTGTTGAGTCAGAACCCAGACAGATATCCGTCGTGTCTTGCGCTGAAACCAAGTTTGACTAAAACGTCACTGCGCTTCTTCATATCTTTGGACGAGGCGCAGTCGTCGAGGATTATTAAAGTGTTCGTGCCAGCCCATTCCTTATGTACGAAGGCTAGTGTATCATCCACAGCATCGAGTCCGACCGGAAACACAAAACACGTTGTCATCGGCAAAATGAATCTTTTATTATATGTTTCATTGTTCATGAATGTTGGACAAATGAAAACTATATATTCAAATTTCCTTAAGTACGGACCGGTGAGGAGATCCATTACATATTCTGTTTTGCCAGAATTTGTCGGTCCAGTTATAATCATGTTGAATGGTACAGTTGCATACATCGGATCTATATACTGTACATAAATGTAATGAATATTGCTAAAGATAACAAACCAATTTTACCATATTCGTGAATAGGGTCTGCGCCGGTCACGGCTGCTGCCCGTTCGGGGAGGGAGGGGAGGCCCCCGAGTCGTGTCATTGTGAGGTGACTCTCCGGGCTCGTCCTGCCACTTCACAGGATCCTCTTCCCCTTCCATCTCATGTATAGCACTTTCTCGAACTTCCGTGTTTATATCACCATTCACCCCGAAGACCATAGATTCTGTTGCGTATTGCAATTCATTATTATAACCTGAGATTGCCGGGCCCGAAAGAATAACCATCTCAGACGGCAAGAGAAGTAAATTGGGTGAAACTGCCATATCAAGTTTGACACCAGTATTCATTATTGTGTCTTGATATCGCCTATAACTAATTACTTTGTCAGTATTACGAATTTCATCTTCGAGGAGAACGCCGAATTCTTTTCTTACTTGCTCTGCACTGCCAGTATCGCCTACTATGGTACTGCGAATATTTGCTTGTGCGCCAAGTATGCAATATACGTAGGCTTCAAGGCTTTCATTGAGGCGAGCAGACCGGCCTTTGTTAGTCCCGAGTCTCCCTTCAGAGGAATGAAACTATTATATTGTCCCTCCGATCCATCATTTCGGAAGAAATAATAGTGTGGTCTGTCTTTGTCGGGCAGTACATGTTTTTTCTTTCCAAAAATGGTATGTGTATAGAAAACGCCTCCGTCGTCAGAGAGGAAAAAGTCGTGACCATTGTATACAGCGGCAGGCTGTCGAACGGGGCCACGGTTAGTGTAATATTCATATCCATAACCAAGACCTGAGTTTTGACCTTTTCGATAACGAAAGTCGGACTTCGTTGGACTTATATTTCCAAATTCTGTACATAGAAGTTCATATTGGACGAGATTGTACGGATTGTCGCCCGCTTTGAAGGTGGGGGTATCGTCTGGAAGTGCAACGCCCATTTCATGAAGAATACGACGTATTGTAAAATATACATGGAAACGGCAGAATGATCGTATTTGCGGAGGAAATTTCTTATCGACGAGATGGGCGAATGATATACCACAACCAGTAGTGCTGCACCATACGGCCAAATTTAATTGCTGGTCCCATATTTCATGTGCGGGCCGCCCAGCCATACATTACTTTCTTTAGCTGATTCGATGAGTGATTACATTATCTTTAAATATATCCCGTGGATGAAAAGTAAATTTATCTGTCGGCGTTACATATATTTCTAAGTCCATGAGAATAGGTTTTACTCCCCCATTCGGTTTGGAAGGAATATCAGCATGCTGTACTGTCGGTACGCTCGTCTTATTCAATTGAAAAGCAACTGGGAATAAGTCTGTACTCATTATTCGTGTTTCTATATACAGATAGATTTAAATGGAGGAGAATTTTCCATACTTCGGAATCCCTATCGGAACGGTACTAACATTCCAGACCATGTTAATATTATATTTCGGATTCAGGTTTAAACGAATTTTTTATTTTTTACTAAGAATAGATAACATACTGCAAACAATGGAGAATTTAATAAAGTCATCGGCAGCGGCAAATACGCGTTCCGAAGGGGCACTACCTTCGGCGCCTTCGGACGCTCAATCCATAATAGAGACAAAACGTGAAAAAATACTCTGTGTCATCGCAAGTGGTCAAAGTAAGTTATTTTTTGGTAAGGAGTTTACAGTTAAAGAAGTGGAAACGTGGAAAGATGAATTCATAACACGAGCCTTCAAAATGTACGAAGCGAAATACAGTTCTCTTATAAGTGATACCATCACTCAAAGTTTCATAGATCTAGGAGCCCGTGCAATAAGTCAGGTAGTTCCAATCGATGATCGAGATAACTATGCCACTGATCTTAAAAAGGATTTTATTCTAAACAGTGAAATAAAACGATTATCAGGACGGATAGCCTACACGTGGGGGCCCGTGATTGCTCTAGTTTCCACCGGTTTAATTACAGGTAAACATTTAAATTTTAAAAAATCGGGCTTAATATAATACCTGAAATAAATGGATTCAACTTCGCAAGCACCGACTCAGCAAACGACTCCGTCACCGACTCCGTCACCTCCGACGACACAGCGCAACATAGAGAAAATTACGTTACCGACGAAGCATCCAGGGAGAGTTGCTGCGGGCAAGCGACTAGCGGAATGGAACAGGCAAAACAAGGAGAAGAAACGCCAAGCAATGATTATGCGTTCGAAGGGATAGCGATGCGGTAGCGGCAAACTGTATAAGCCCCTTTCAGGACCGTTCCGATAGGGTACCACCACAACAGTGTGATAGCTGGTATAATAAATGTTATCTTGTTTTAGGAATTGTGGGAGTTTCATTGACTGCATTAGGCTATATTGGGGCGTGCTCGGCATAATTGTCCCTTCCGGAAGATCCTCCCCAGAAAGCGAAAAAAACAGAGCCGTAGCAGCTCCCTCCGAATTCCGCGGGTTCCGTAGGGGAGGGAGCGCAGGTCCAGCTCCTCTACATTGTATGAGATGGATTAACTCCGTAATTTTTTATTTTTCTATTTTATATACTAGTCAGCAATCATGGATACTAAAACAGTTGTAAACACAATGTACGATGGTATTGTAATTGCAGGACTTGCGATGGGATATCTAATGATCTCCAGCAAATTTCTGAAAATAGATATGGGCGATCCAAGTCGACCAAATTTAATTCGATTGGCAAAATTAGGCGGTGCGACTGCTGCCGCGGTTGCGACCAAAGATCTCCTTGAACAGAAAAATATTATTCCTGCAGAACCTTATACTTGTAATGGGCACCTTCGGAATATATATTCATCGAACATTATACTTAGTAATATATACATACAACGTACAACGATGATCATTTGGATTGTAAGCAAAACAGGCGAACCGGTTACTGTTAATTTTAACCCTAGCATTGACATGACACAGTTTACGAAGATAAGACTGCTAGAGTGTGGACTATATAATTCATGGCATAACATAATGGGGACAAATCATAAGGGGACAAATAATGTACTAAAATACCAAGAAGGTGACCAACCGAAGAAGACTAAATCAATACGTCCAGGTAACTACAATATCGATACGTTAAACAAAGCAATCGGGTTGAAGCAAAAAATTAATTTTGAAAAACATCTGCCGACAAACCATGTTTATCTAACTTTGGCTAAAGATATTAAAGTCTATTTCAATGCCACAGGTAGCTTCGCCAACGTCGTCGGCTTTTCAGATAAACCTGAGGACAACCCCGTGACAAAAAGTACTATGAGTCCAGGTCGAGCAGATTTCTTAACAGTTACTAAATACATAGTTCATTCAGATGTCGTTGATGTTACTGGAAATTATGTTTCATTTGGCTCTGGTGAATACATACAGGGAAAATTATCGGACTGTTTACAAATACTTCCCGTCAAGGATACAAAAGAAATAAGTGAAAAGGTCACCTATGATTTTAAAAACGGGGTGCAATTTCCATGCCATTGAGAAAAGGCTCAGATTACATGAGTTCAATTCGTATTTGGATAACAGATCAGGATGGAAACATAGTTAATTTCAATAACTGGCCAACTAGCTTTTGTATTGAATTGATGTAGCTATCGGAAGATAAACCATCCCACGACCAATCCACCAGCAATATAAATCATTTCATATTTCTTTTGCTCAGGACTAGGCTGATAATAATCTGAGAATTGAACTGCTTCGCCTAACGTAGAGTTGGCCACCGCTTCTGCTTCTTCCAGGATTTCTGCATCTGTATCTCTTAACTCAGCTGCAGCATGCGCGTCCTTTGCTTGATTTTCTCTTTCCCAATCAGCTTGAAGTAATCTTTTTTCTGACCAGACGTTGCGATCATGTTCAAATTTTTCTAATGCTTTATCATGTCGAACCTTCTCTTCAATAAGAGCGTCACCATTACCGGAAAGCTTTTGTCCGATAATATTTCCTCCTGTGAATGCCGTTGCATTTAATACAGCACCGAGAACTGTCATTCCTATAGCTGAAGCCATGATGGTTAGTTGTATATTACAAGGTATTATTTAATTTTCACTGTATATAGGTCCCTACGGAGTATGTCTGGTCCAAGTAACTTCGGTCTAGGTGCAATTCATGTACAAAATCTCGAGCTTGAAGATCTGAGTGATGTTAAAGTTAACAATAATACTAAGATAGCAGGTAATCATAATAAGGATTACGTTCTTCGTTATAAGGACCGCGAGAAATTTTTTGTCTTAGCCTCTGCCGCGGTGCAAACCCACGAGCATGCTGTAGAATTTTCCGAACTTAAAGACATTGATGAAACCGTAATTGACGCCACAAAGGCTTCGAATGATCCTACTCCTTTTGCTCTGACATGGGATTCGGCTAGTCAGAAATTCATGCCTTATAATGTACCGCGTAACATCTTAGATATATTGGATAGTGAAATTAGAGGTGGAGTTGCTGAACTGCCAGGAACTCCAAATGTTATTTATTTCGATAGCAATGTTAACAAGTACAAGTTGCTAGATTTTCGTAGTTGGCTTACTCCTAAGAATCCATACATTGCACTTCTTGGTATACCGATTCACCTTAAAATTAGTCCTCTTAATACAATAATGAAGGCAGATAATACACTGCGAAGGTGGATAAACGAGGGGGAGAATTATTGCTCGTATACAGCTAGCGGAGTTCCAGTTAGATTATTTTGGGACACAACTTTAAAGAAACTGGGTCTGAAAAGTGTCGGTGATGAGGCAGCTGAATTAACTTTACAGACAGTAAATCAACAGATGACTGATAATATGAAAATACTTCAACATGGTACAGTTCTCATTAGATGTGTAAAGTTAGCTACAGGAGACGAGTTTGATGATTTGGTTGGATATTACGCTATGAAAACAGATAACAGAACAACTTGTGATATTATCATAAGTATTGATAAAGATCGCAATGAAATGAGTATTGAATGTTTTGTTGGTGGGAATAGAGTAGAGAACGACTTAGGAACTACATTTGTACGTAGAGATAAAAGAGTGAACACTTTAGATATCAGTGTTATTCATCTGAAACGTCTCATTTTATTTGAAGTAATGGTCTTCCGTCACATTTTAAGTTCAGAGGAAATTACTAAAATTTTATCTATCGGGTGAACAAGTTCGCACCGATAGGTAGCCATATCAATGACAAAGCCGGGGTTGCTCCACGGTTACCGCATTGACACATATTGGAGCAACGAGTAGTGTTCTGGGGAAGGGAGCTGTGAGGGTTTTCCTACCCTCCCTGTAGCTTTTTTAGGTAAGTGTCTCAGAAAACAACTAATTTTACCACTGTTCTATGTTTCTTTACTTCGGTAAATTTGTTTTGACTGGTGTGTCTTTTAGATTTTTGCGGATGTTTTTAAATTTTTTGGCAATAAGTACCGCTGCGGGGTACGGATTTTATGTTTAGATACTTACAAGTATCCTGGTTGATGTGCTTGTTCTTGTACATTTTGATTAATAGTTCGTTTACTTTGTTTACTGTTTGTTCTGGCTTGTTGTGTATAATACTGAGTGTTGCATAATTGCCTTTCGCATTCGAGTACGTAATCGTTTGTGTTGACAATGACGAAAACCCGACCCTTGTCGAAGGGTTTTTTTTCCCGAAATTTGTCTATTGTTTGCAAGCTGGTTTATCGCGATTCTTTTAGCGCGCGACATGTTTTGTTTCCTTGTTTGAAAGGGTATCTCTAGAAGTGCGAGTTTAGCAGCTTCAGATAGCTTTCAAGTTTTTGTTTTTTGTTGTTCGTGGAGCCCAATTTGACTTTTCTTTGAATTGGTGTTGTTGCGATTGTTTGTGTCTCACGATGTAGCGTAGTCACATTTTACGACTTTATTTGTTGAAATCCTGAGGTGGTTTTATTCTGTTTGGTTTTGTTGGTGTCCGAATTATTTTTAAGGCTTTGCCTAGTACTATTTTACGGAGTTTCATAGTTTGAGCATGAGCGATGATAGTTGTTGTTGAATTTCATGTTGCTGTCGGCTTTTCTTTGGAAATAGCTTATTTATTTCCACGGCCATTTTTTCTGTTACTTAACGGTGATTGTTTATTTTGTATTTAATGTTGTGTTCCAGTTGTTTGTTATGTGTACGATTTTTGTTATTTCTTTTAAGTGTTTGTGTGTTCTATGTAATTTTATGGGTTTTTTTTGGTAGTTCTCTTTTGGAGTATTTGGTGGCCCTAAAAAGGGCCGCTTGGTATGGATTTTTGTTAGCGCTTGGCGCGTTTGTTTTGGCGATAAGCCTAGCTTTTTATGCTTCTTTTCGCCGATTCGATGTGCTTGGTGAGTAGGTGTTTGCCGCCTTCTTGTCACTGTGTGTGCGTACATGGACGGTCTGCATAGCCCTTGAATGTGGTCTCGATTTTACAATCAAACTTACAATTTTGGAGTATATATCAAAACTGATAAACGATTTATATTTTCACGTTTCGCCCCGGTGTTCATTTTGGCCCAGGAAGTCCATCTACCCACCGGGCCCACCCTTTGCAGAGTAGTAAGCTTATGGGGCAAGTAAATATGGATGCGCCGGTGCGATTCAACGATCAGCCTGTATATCGGATCGAACGTCAACAATTTTACGGCTCGGACTATGATTATATAAGTTTATACACAGTCCCTCGTGATAGAGGGACTGTGGTTTATATAAAAAGTATAAGGCGCGGGGTATTATATATTGACTGATTACTGTAGCTATAGATAGGCTACATTCAGGACGGGCAGCGACGGGCAGTAATTAGTAGGCAAAACAGGTGGTTTTCACAGTGGGCAGAACTCGGTGCAATGATACTGAACATTAATAGTAAGCCTGTCACCTTGCAGGTAATAATGTAGGTGAAACAAGGACTTCAAACGCACGATGATACAAACAACACAACAAGTGAAACGTACACATTGAAATACACGCGTTTCTACGTTGTGCCCACCCGGGCCACGCGATTAAAATGTGACTGATACTGCTGGATAGTGTTAATTGGGTCGGTAAACAGTCAATTAATAGTTGAATTGACTACCTGGGTGATTGGCAGGTCGTGTCCAACGACGCATATGCAAAGCAGGCCAAAAGACAAAAGCCCCTAAAGTTATTGACAGCTGGCCAGGGGTCACCATGAATACGTAATGAAGCTTCACTACGCAGAAACTGCGTAGTCAAGCCCTTCTTAACCGGTCAAATCGTCTTGGCATTTTCCCTCGTGATTTTTTCCATTTCACATATTTGGAGGGGGTAATGTTATGCGATGTAGCATTGTAAATAGGCTTGTGACCACATATTTTTATTTGATGCATATAATATGCAATATCTGAACAATAATTTATGTGAAAATAAACAAAATTGTTGGATTGGAAATCTAAATAATTCTACAAAGTATGGATAAGACGTGGTCATTACTTTGAGCTTTGCAACAGCTTTGACTGTTGGTTTTGGCTCGATCACCCTTAAGTCATTAATTTTATTACAGTTTCCTAACCACCCAAAGGCTATTAAGAGATAATACTCATGTTTATATGGTGCATTTTGTCAACATTAATGTTTATATGACATCACCTTCATTTTCCTTGGTTATTGGTTTGATTTTCGATATTTAAGTGACATACAACTTTTTTTTACATTGTGCAATATTTCCACCAGGGCTAAAATAACTTATGGTAAAATCAACCTGATACATTGTACATTTATGCTCTAGCGTTTCTGAAAGAATGAAGTGTAAGGTCATTATGCTATGAAAAATACTGTCCTAACTACACTACGGCAACCGAGAAGGTTCATAAGTCACTTTTGATAGTTACTCAAATTGTAGCATTGACGAATCTTCATTTCTATTTTAACATTAAATTGCATTTCCATTGCGACTTTATTATCTGTTTAATAAGTAAATTCATTTTTATTTAAACTGCTATTTCGACTTAAGATTTCCTTTACATTTTGAATTTCTTTTTACAGTTAGAATCTTTTTCATTTTTAAAATGAAATTCACTTTCATTTCGAGTTTGATTTTGATTTTTGCTCTCAATTAAAAATTGACTTTAGACTTCCTTTACATTTAGACTTTCTTTTTAAAAGTTAGAATCATTTTAAATCTTTGAAAATGAAATTCATTTTAGTTTGAGTTTGATTTTGTTTTTGATATTTTTCTCTCAAATAAAAATTGACTGTAGATTTCGCTTATATTTTGATTGTTGTTTAAAGTTAGAATAATTTTCACTCTTGAAAATGAAATTCATTTTCATTTCGATTTTGATTTTGATTTCGATGTTTTATCTTGAATGAACATTTACTTCAGATTTCCTTTAAAGTTTATATTTTGATTTTTGTTTTCAAGTTAGAATCATATTCATTCTTGAAAATGAAATTCGTTTTCATTCCAAGTTGAATTTCAATTGTTTTTATTCTTTTCCTTGCAGTTAAATTTCGCGCTTATTTTCATTTTGATTTTCGTTGCGAAATGAAATTTTTTTGTTTCAATTTTTGTGCTAAATTTTAAAGAGTAAAGTTCGTTCTGACTTGCATTTTGATTTGTAATTTGAAAATTAAAATACTTACGAGTTCAAGCATACGATGGCATACAACGGTTTAAGGGTACATCAATGAACTGTTCCATCCAGTCAAAACACGTGTTATCCGAAACTCTCTCAATGCACACCACGTTTCAACTTCAAAACAACAAGGTTTATGTGGTAAATTTGAGCCTTGATGTGACAGCCATTGCTTGGGCAGATCACTCAGAATGTTGGAAACTAGAAATGACCGAAGCTTGGATTTTAGAAATAAGTCCACAACAAAAACGAAGTAGAAATCATAATAAAATCAAATCTACGATCAAAACGAAAATCAAAGCGAATATCAAAACGGAAATGATTTTAGTTTCGAAAGTCAATTTCAAAATGAAATCAAAATCAAAACAATACTGTAAATTGAAATCAAGCTCAAAAATGAAACGAAAGCAAAATTCACAGTACAAAATCAAAAAGAGAATGAATTTCTATTATGAAATGTAAACGAATATCAGAAAGGAAATTATTTCGGAGTCGAAAGTAAAAATCAAATTGAAATAAAAAAATTCAAAACAACAGTGAAAACAAGAATGAAAATTGAAACCATACTTAATAATGAAATAGAAAATGAAAATAAAAAGTTAGAACAGAAGTCAAAATCAAAAAACGATATGACATTAGTGTAGAAAGTAAAAAAATGAAACCCAGAACACAATCTCAATGAAACTAATTTTAAAATGGAAATCATTTTCAAAATCAAAATTAATCTGAAATCGAAAATATAAATCAGAACACAAATCCAAACAAACATAAAAACTTTAACTTTAAAAATAAATGAATTTAGCTTTGAAAACGAAAATCAAAACGGTAAGGAGACCTCATTCCAACTTTTCCCCACACAGAGACTGAACAGGTTGGACTACCCACACATCTCTGAATCCTGCTGTTCTCAATGTTTATCCCGTCAATATATCTATCGCACGCTCTTAGCACCAATCCCCAGATTCTTGAACCTAAATGGTCAAGATTGGCTGTTCTGGCCATCTTGATTACCCCTTTAAAATGGTTGGGTTGTTGACTTGGAAAGCAACATTGTAATTAAAAGTCTCATTAGCAGTTAAGCGAAACACAGGAAAACATGACACATTGCAAGTGAACTAAGCGGACGCAGCTGCACACATCGGCTACTAAATTATATTTGGAGTTGTGTGGTTTAATCACGTTTTGTGGTATGTTCTAATTGTGTAATTGTTTAGTGACTATTTAAGTGTAGTATATTCATGCTGTGCTCTGTGTTGTGTTTGGTGTTAGGAATTAGCCATGGCGAAACGAAGCCGGGTCGGTTATATCTGAGACACTGTGATCCTTTTGACGCCTTCGTTTCGGAACCGAACCCTTTGTAGTTCACTTATCTGTAGCTGGAGTTTATGGGTTTTGTTTGGTTCTTGTTTGATTGCTTGGGTCAACTAACAGTGTTGTTAGAATGTACATGTTTTGATTTTTTAAAGCTTTTTTGAAGACGCCGTTACCACGTCGTTGTTGTTTGCTTGTTTGTTTAGTCTTGCTTTCACTAATGTGTCTTTTACGTTTGGTGTTTCGATTGTATGCGATTATTATTATTATTTGTTGTTGTTTTTTTTTGGGGGGGGAGATTATTTTGAGTATTCCATAGGATATATTAGGCCGGGTATCCTTGTATGAACTCCTCATCCACGAACTTTTATCGGGGGAATGAGTGAGAATATATTTTCTTAAAGGAGATTCTCGCTCAAGGGTCTATGCTGTGGTATACTTCAACTTCACTTCACTTCACTTCAGAAAAAGAAAAACGTTTACGTAAGAAAGTTCAGGTTGGGCTACTCGGGGTCTTTTCAATTAACTATGAGCTATCGTCATCGTAGCTAATGCACCATAGGTAAGATACCCTCCAACGCATGTCAATAAAACAGGAACGTCGGTGGCTACTCTGGCTTCAGTCTGCACGCACGCTAGTCCGCTCATTGCGGTAGGGCTATAATACTTCTACAGCGTAGTCATAGCCGAGCATTCTTGACTCATACCGGCTGTACGGTTATTAGCTTACCACCGTGCATCGGTTGATACCGTGACAGAAAATTGCTTTAAGTAGATACTAATCGTAACCTCCGTGGTTTTTATTTTCGGCCACGTGTACTTGGTCAATTGAGTTCTCTTCTACCTATATGGTTAGTCGCTTGCTACGATCATGGAGCAAGGAGCGGAGCTTGTACCCCCATGCTAAAATGTAAGCCACGGTTTGTCGAGGAACCGTGGGCAAGCATTATAGAATACCTTGCTCATTACATGCTCGCTGTGTTTCGAATGTCGTTACAATTGGCTATGCTAGGTCAGCATAGTTTTCCTTGTTTGATGAATATCAGTGTTGTATTTGAAGGGAAATTTGTGAAAGCAATAAATTTGTCTTGCTTTATTCGAAATCGTAACTGTCTTACTAAGAGTAATCTTAATTTACTGACCACGTGTGGGGGTTGTCAACCTGACGTAATAGCCATGATTGTAATTAAAAGTCTCATTGGCAGTTTAGTGAAGCGCAGGAAAGCATGATCACATTGCAAGTAACATAAGGGAACGCAGCTGCACACATCGGCTATACATTGTGTCCGGAGTCGTATTGGTTTAATATTTTGTGGTATGCCTCATTGCAATGTGTAATTGTTTAGTGACGTTTGAGATGTAGTATATCATTTATCATTTTCTATGAGTGTCTTCATGCTGTACACTGTGTTATGTGTCAACTTTTTGGTGTTAGAAATTAGCCATGACGGAACGAAGCCGGGTCGGTTATGTCTGAGACACTTTGATCCTTTTAACGCTTTCGTTTTGGAACCATGAGTAGTTCCCTTTATCAGTCGCTTGAAGTTATGGGTTTTGTTTGGTTCTAGATCGATTTCTTTGCTCGATTAACAGTTTTGTTAGAATATATTATATGTTTTGATTTGTTAAAATTTTGTTGAAGACGCTGTTACAACGTCGTCGGAGTTCGTTTGTTTGTGTAGTTTTGCCTTAACTAATGTGTCTTTCATGTTTTCGTTTCGTTTGTATGCGATTATCATTTGTTTCGGAAATATTAGTTTTACAGTTGAGGCCATTATTCTTCAATGGGGCAAATTGGTAATTACCTACCAATTTAGCTAGCCATATACCAATATACCAAGGGAACTGCCTAAGCCAAAATCTGTTTTCCTATCAGGAGCGACAAGATGAGCTCTAAACAAACACAGCGGGTAACATATTTTACAGCCACCAATGGTGGGCTGATAACTTTGATGAACCATTTTCATGTAGGCTCGTTAAAAGGGGACTGGATAGGGGAATGAAAAATACAAGAAATAAAACACGATCAGAAGAGATCATATCGTGCCTTGTCTTCTTTATAATAAATATTACAAATAACTAGGTTTCAAAAAGCTGTATGAAGTAACATCATTACAGAACATTGTATTTTGAACACGATTGGAACTATTTTGGGATAATTGGATTTTCAGATTTTTCAAATTTTTCAAAAGTATTAGGTGCCATATAGCTGAATGCTCCAATATTACAAATTACTCATAAAACCAAGTGTGTAATGAAAAAAGAAAAGCAGATGAGATTACATTTGGCATTATTTCACCATCTAATTATTCCAATTTAGTTCCAGTCGTATTTTTGTACAAAAGTTTGAGATCAACCCATGTACATTGATATTTAAAAAGCCGGTCTTTACTGTATGGTTCACAGGAGTCTAATTCAAAAGCACTCAGCGACTTATAAAAAAGTCAACTTTACAGTCTGTTTGAAAGCTCCATCAAAATTCGAGACAATGTGACAAAATCTGCCTATATTTTCACAAGGAAAATAATCGTACAAAGCTACATGAAGTTGAAACTATGGTAAATATCGCTCAGAGAATAAATGCACCACTGACAGCAATTCAGCATGTCATCGCCCCACAGGCGTTCTGTTGACTTGGTAGTTTGTAAAAGTGTAGTTCATGCTGCGTTCTGACGTTCTGTTCTGTAGCCTTATCACCAAGGTGTGAAACAGACTTATCCGGCCTGCAAAGAAAACTGCCCGTTCTAGTCGGAAAATAAACAGAAATCCTATATTGAGTTACCTCGTTAGATGCGGAAGGATCTCTGTTGTCCAAAAAATACACTCATGAAAATGAAAACTTTAGAAGAAATCTGCCGCGTTTTGACAACAGCGGCGTTTTGCCAACCATTGTAATAACGCAACTCATTATCATAATTTGACCGAGTATTATCTGTAACACCGCACGTGATTGACGCAGAGCTAGGAATGTCTATAATGTATGCAGAACAGCCTGTGAATGCTGGAGGTGAGTCTGGATGTTGATCTCATCGAAAAATCATCATAAATTCACACTCATGAAGGCATTTTTACCTTCAATTTTAATTTTGACTTTTTAGCATGTAACTAATGCTATTCAGATAGATCGTCCATATCATTTTCATCCTTGCCTCGTGAAAACTTCCTTCGTTGTTTTTTAGCGCAGTTTGACCAGCTAAAACATTTTATTATCTGTGGATTTCAGGCCATTTATTTTTGCCTTTTCACAAATCTGATAGAGCTGACATTTTTTGTTATGTGATGGATACCTGTATCACTGCAGTTGCACTGGTGGTACCAAGGAATATTTTATTCATCAAAATTTAAACTCTTACCAGTTCAATAATTTCAAGAAAAAGCATCTGTTTGTCAAATATATTCCTTGGTATAACATTGCACTGACTACCAATGGTTCAGTTTGGTCCTACTTAAATTTGTAAATCTCAAATGTCCCATGGACCTGGTAATGTATTACCTTGAGTGAAAATGAATTTTGGACCAGTTTAATGTCATATTTTTATGGTTTTTTTTACAAAGTTCTTGTACAAGTAATTTTGTCACAAAACTATAAAACTGTCAAGATGAATGCACAACAACAGGCAGCAGTGGATTTAGCCTTAGCAGGCAATGATTTTCTGCTTACTGGTCATGCTGGCACTGGCAAGACTCATGCGGTGAGGAAAATGGTAAAGCGCCTGCAAAAAAAAAACCAAAACAACAAAATAAAGTAGTAACTGTAACAAGAACAACGGGGCTGAGCTGTCTGCAGTATGCTTCGCAAGGCGGAATGACAATATACATTTAGCAAGAACAAATGTGTTTAGGATCAAGGTTCTGTTGATCCTTTGGCCATATTTAAAACAAATATTTTCTCAAGATTGAGACTTGAATTTGAATATCATCGTCTTATTAATAAAAATTTACACTCTTTTAATATTATTTGGGCTTTTGATGACATTCTTTGTGACACTCATGATAGTCAACTTAATTTCCAAATATAAGAAAGTTCCCTATTATTGTTCATCGGTAGGTTGTGTCACCTTTTTGAATTATTAAGTGATGGGTTTAAGATATGTCTTTCTTGTTGATATTTAATTTTGTCATTCATGACGTTTTCTGTTCAATGCCGACCATCACTTTGTAGTGATTTTCTTTTATTTGTAGCTTATATTTCATTTTGTTCCTGGCAATGGAAAAATTTAATTTTACTGTTTTAATATGTAGGGACATGTGTGAAATAAAGATGTTTGAAAAACTAAAAACAACAACAACAACTACTACTACTACTACTACTACTACTACTACTACTACTACTACTACTACTGTCCCATGGTTCAGCTAGCTCTTAACGACAGTTAAGTCTCACAGTACGCATTCGTTCATTACCGAAACCTTGAGTATGCTTACAAAGTCACATATGATAAGTCTAAACGTCCGGTAGCAGAAAACTAGTTATGGTAGCTATTCAAAGGCAGTTTGGATGTCAGGTCAAGTCATTTTTTCAAACCGTTTGGTTGATGTCGTAATTACTGCCCTCTAAAGCTCTGATAATGAAACATTTCAGGAGTCATAAGAACGTTTTTCTGGATGGTGTTAATGGGTTGTTTTTATTCTTTCTTGACAGTTCCGAACGACATAACACCCATTTCGAGAAGGATAGCGGAGACGGCTTGATTTGACTGTGAGAATTCCGTTTGCTGGACCAAAGACACATTCTGTGACCACACCTACTGTGCCGGCAATTTAATTTGTGTCTTTTGATCATGTATTATAACATAAGGAACCAATTTATCTAGCCCGTAGTACGGCTATGAAAGAGTATGGACACGACGCAAGTTACATACATCAGAATTTCATCAAACTACTCGTCCAAAATTCATGAATTTTCCACATTCTAAAAATGGGCAGTGACACGATGGGGACAAACGATTAAATTACAAGACATTAGGGTATAGTAACATCATTGAAAAGGATCATCGGTAACCTAACCTTTGCTCAATGCACCATTGCTCAATGCACCAATGCGATAAAATGGGTGGTTCTAAGCTTTTTACAGCGGTATAAAACATCCTCTTTGGTATGTAAATCACGACGAATGACGCACATCTCTTCTCCTCTGGATCGGGCACAGCACATAGTAGCAGTACCTTTGTTAGTCAATAGTGTTTACTTAGGCTTCAGGAGACTATACATGCTACGCCGAACGAACGAATTCGAGCGGACCAGACGATGTAGGGGCAACTTCTTCCTCAATCGTTGACTTTGATGACGCACACATACAACATTCATGTACAGTGCATTGCGTTCGCCAAAGGAAAATTCTCGTCGGAATGTTTAACTTACCTCGTAGTCAAGTGGTAAGTGGTAGTTTGATTATACTAGGTTTAAGGCTGCGGTTTATGTATTTAAGACAGTAAGCCGATATACAGAACTTTAATGCCAACAAAAGAATAGAACAAGGTCTTACAGTGCCGGTGTGAGACAGAAAAGATCGTGAAATGTAACTCAACTATGAGCAATTTTTAAATGTTGGGCATTCCGTCGACCCCCTTTCATTAAATGTTAGCCATCGGTAGCAGGTAATCGTTCTACATAAGTAACATTTGTATAGAGACAGCGAGTGATATTTACTTCAAATGTACTCGTCGATAAACCATTGTCGTTTTCCCACGCCACTTGCATACCTTTCAGATGAGCTTTGTGTAGCAGTCAGTATATTTCGTGACTCGTGCTAGAAGAACTGTGTCTTATTTAGAGCGCAACGGTAGCTCTCTTTCGTAGTTCCTAGTTTCCCAATAGAGTTGAATTGAAAGGGAAGGAACTTCCCTATGTTTATCTAGTTAAGAAACTTTAAATTATTGTCAATCCGTCACCACAAGCGCTGACGAATACATAGTAAGACACAATATATTTGAGAAACAGTCCCCCGCACTAGGCAATTGAAGTGTTTTCTTTGCCATATTCGTGATGCCTTAGAGTTTGACAGCTGTCTCGACCCATTTACCAGGAGGATGGGGTTCACCAATCGTATGTGACGTTCTTAGGTCAAATATCGTTAAATATTCTATGCATAGCAATAATTGTTGAAATGTTTCAAAAACTTGCTGTTAATAATGTCAGATTATACTGAAATTCGGGTCAGTTTTAAAATAATGATCTAAAATACAAATTACAGTTTCTCAATGTACATTAAACCCCTTGCACTAGGTATGTTAAGCAAAATAAAATGTGTTTCTGTAAACGGCAAACCCATTCTACCCAACGCATCTATCATGTTCTGTGCATTGTAAAAATGTTTCGAATAAATTCTCAATTTTATACTGTATTTTATGAGCATTAGCCAACAAAATAAAAAAATATAGTAAAATAGTTCGCTGATCTATACACCCTAATTTTCAGAGGCATGCTACAGATAACCCCCTTTTTATTTCGTCTTAGCAGCACTTTATTGCCGTGCGCTGTGTTTTTGTACTTTTTGTTGTCAATCGCCTTGAATCACTGGATGTGTCAACGTTCTCTTGTATTTATTTCAAGATCATAAACCTGTCTATTGAAAATCACAGTTTTTTGCAGAAGTTTAGCTGAAATAATTGAGAATACAGATATCACTAAATATCAGTTAGCTTAATGACTCGGAGACAACTGAGGCATTGGCACACTATAATAGTAAGGAAATATGTAACGTATTTGGAATTTGATACTTTAAATATGACCTGTCCTTGTGATGAATCGTTAGAATTAAGGTAGGATGTTCCGCAGTTTCAATACATTTTCTTGTTCTACTCCAGTATCATGCCCAAATGCCTGTTCGGTGTTCAGCTCGTCAAGACAGGTACTATGTTTGTGATGTCCAATGTAATTGTTGTCTTTACCTTTTTTATCAATAATTTATACTTGCCACATGTATAGACAAAATCGTGTTGAAACGTTTTACAATATATTTTTTTTCAATAAACTGTAGGAAAAACTAATAAGGAGTGTAATTTTTACACAACTATTGATAAATATTATCAAACGTTACGCCTGTTTGACCTTTACAAGGTGGTCACTGACGACGTAAGGACTGTTCTTTTGATGTTTGTTTTCAAATGTAAAATCTCATGCAATTATGCAGTTCTTAGCATGTCCAGTTTCTTGTCAGTTCATAGTACTTCAATGGTTATTTAATCCGAATCATCTGTCTGTTATCAATACAAGGTAAAATGGTTGCAAAGCATTGCACAGCATGTGCAGTCCTATCACCCGCAAGATGATTTTTACCCGCTCAAAATGCCCTTTGAACAGTTCGAGATTTTCGATCAGTCCGGTGTGATTTCGAGCAAAAAAAATTAAAGTAGATAAAAAAAGTCTGTCAGGTAGCACCAAAGCTGGTAAATTCCCTGTTTGATATTGGCAGTCTTTCCCACTCGGTGCCCGACCCGAAGAATATGCAGGTACTGGACCAGGCTATTATCTACTTTCTAGCTCACGTGTGTGAACATGTGGGCTAATTTCATAGCGATGTCTGTCCGTCTATCCGTGTGTGTGTGTGTGAGTGTGTGTATGTCTGTCTGTCTGTCTGTTTACATGATAACTCGAAAACGCCTGAACGGATTCAAGTCGGATTTGGTAGACAGGTACCATATGCTACTTGCAAGAACTAATTAGATTTTGGTTGGTGTGGTTATGTAATATCGTTTCTTTCCGTACAATGGAGAAGTTAATGACAGTGTAGACATATATCAAGAAATACTGCACAAAATTTCATGAAAATTTTCACAGATGACAATCTTGGAACATTATCATAATGCTGTGAGTGTCATGTCAATTATCTGCTCAATTGCATATTTAATGAACTTCTGTTATTAGTGACATATAACTGAAATTCCCGCACCAAACTTGATGATATATGCAACAAATATCGATCTGATCTATATATAATTAAACTCGGAAGCATTTGGCAGTGTACAGTTAATAAATAGCTCATTTGCATATTTTATGAAGTTTTTTAATTAGTCATATAACTCTGATATAAGTGCACCAAATGTGATTAAATATTTTGCAGATAGAGATCCGGCTGATATCTAATTGTGGTGTAAAGCATTTAGTTGTGTGGAGTAGATTTAGGGTTCATTTGCATATTTAATGAACTTCGTAATTAGTGATATTACTCCAAACTTAAAGCATTAAATTTGATGAATCTTGCCACAGATGTTGATCTGATAAATATCCAATTCAATTGAGAAGCATTGAGCTGTGTCAAGTTAATAAATAGCTCATTTGCATATTTCATGAAGTTTAATAATTAGCCATATAACTCCGAAATAACTGCATCTAATGTAATGAAAACTGCTGCATATAGTGATCCGACAAATATCTAACTTGGTTGTAAAGCATTTAGTAGTGTGAAGTTAATTAAGGGTTCATTTGCATATTTGATGACTTTTGTAATTAGGTATATAACTCTGAAATTACGGCACTAAATTTGGTGAAACTCGCTACAGATATTGATCTGATAAATATTGAAACATTGAACAGTGTCAAGTTAATTTAGAGCTCATTTGCATATTTAATTACTTTGATGAGATTCGCTACAAATGTTGATCACACAAAGATATATTAGCTTTGAACGATATTAAGGGATGACATAAAATTTTATGGATAATTTGCATATTTAATGAACTTTCCTTATATGGGATATATATCTGATTTGACTTGATCAAAATTGACAAAACTTACCATGTATATTGAAGATACTATTTTTTAACATTATTGAAAGTCATTAGGAGTTTTTAAATCATCAAACTCTTAATTTGTATATTTAATGAACTTTTGAAATTAGGGATATTTATTTGAAATTACTTGACCAAAATTGATGAAACTTGCTATGTACATTAAATATACTATGATATAACATTTTTGAAATTTATTAAGCATTTTTACTACGGCCAAATACTTATTTGCATATTTAATAAACTTTCTTAATTAGATATATATCTGATTTGGCTTGACCAAAGTTGATGAAACTTGCTGTGTACATTAAAGATACTATGATATAACATTATTGAAGATCATAAAGCAATTTCACTTCAATAAATTCCTTATTTACATATTAAATGGACTTCACTCATTTGGGATATGTATCTGAATTGACTCGAGTGAAGTTGATAAATCTTGCAACATATATTGAAGATACAATAAAACAACATTATTGAAAGTCATTAAACTCTTTTAATTCAGCCCATTCTTAATTTGCATATTTACTGAACATTCCTAAGTAGGGATATTTATCTGTATTGACTTGACCAAATTTGACGAAACTTGCTATGTTCATTAAAGATACTATGATACAACATCGAAAGTCATTAAGCACTTTTACATTAGCCAATTCCTAATTTGCAAATTTAATGAATTTTCCTAATTAAGGATATTTATCTGTCTCGACTAGACCAAAGTTGACGAATTGCTTTTTACATTAAAGATACTATGATACGACATTATTGATGAAAGTCATTGAACATTTTTACTTCAGCAATTCCTAATTTGCATATTTAATGAGAACACTTCAGTCAATTCCTAAATTGCATATTTTAATGAATTTTCCTGATTTGGGATATATACTTAGATTAAGAATTAATCTCTGGTGAATATTATTCATCATGTTGATCATAACACTTTCAATGAAGTTGCAAAAATGTGGCAAAGGTCCAAATTAACACACAACTGCAATATAATGAAACACGTCAGCATTTTCAGTTCATATCTTGTTATACCATAGCAGTCTTCGTACCTGTGGATATTGACATTTCGCCCGTCGAGACTCAGATTTGAGCTCAGGCGATTACTAAACGAATATTTTTGTGGATGATCGCGGAAAATAGTTATGAAGCCATATCATTAAGGACTGTTTCAATTCAAGATCAATTATTTTGACTTTTATCAATGCAATGTATGTGATTTTCTCACCGGACACAATGTTTTTCTTGGAACAGATTCCAAGAAAAACCAGTCCTTCCAAATTCATAATATTAAAACTAACTTTACGTTTGACGAACTTTTTATATTTTTGTATGGTGGATAAAACCGTGGATGTACTAGAATTGTTTTACACGCGTGACAGAATCTGAATTTGATGCCTATACAAGAATCTTTAATCATGACTTTATATACGGCGTAGCCTACCGTCAGCAGTCCATGTCGTGCCGGATCAGCACAGTTACGTTCAAACGTTTTGTTCGTGCCCAACAGGTAGTAAATCTGCCTGTACAGTCGTGTTTTAGATCTTAGTAACTAATAGCAGTGACTACAGAAAAAGAATACACGACTGTAAATGTACTTTTGTACCGATAGCTTTGGTGTAGGCCTGTGAATACAGCTTTGAAATATAACTGAAACCAATAGCTCCGTGACAGAAGCTTTTACGGATATTTTCCCGGAGTAAATCCTGTGATTTGGCTATGGTTTTCTGGCCTGGCATGGGGTTGTCAGGTCAGGAGCTGACCCCGAGTTGTGGTGGCAGTAACGTCACAACGGCGTCGCAATGGGAGAACCTACCACTCCACCCATCCTGAGACAATTATACCTACATGATGTTGACTCATCTTGCCTCACGCCTCGTTTCGCTTATTTGCAATAATGGGGACTGGGAGAGGCATGCCCGTATGCTAATCTGAGCGTGAGAGAAGCATGCAGGTATGTTTACGCTAACCTGGGCGCTCAATTTTCATATAACCATGTCGTGACAGGTCCCTCTATGGGTTCTGTTTGCACTTACTACTATTTCGCTGCTCTAAAATTAAGATTTGATCACCAACACACGGAGTCTGACATAGAACAAGCAAGCAAGCGAAGAAATGAATCATATACATGGAGAACTGAAGTCGCGGGGGTCACTTTAGGACAGAACTCATGGGAGCGTCGTTAACGCATTCTATATATCTCGTCTAAAGAATGTTTTCAGTGAAAACTATTCAATTCTGCCTAAGAGACTGAAAGAAGTGGTCTCAACATGTTAAAAAGCAAACCAACGGCCAGAAAACCTGTAAACAAAACAGTTCACTGCCCTTTGAGAAACTGCACTAAAACTGTCTAGACATATTTTGGCAATAAACTACACCCAGCGATGGTATGCCGTAAATATTTTACCAGTTCACGATATCACTCCTGCACATATGTAGTGAACTAGTCAAATTGAGTAGCATACCTATTGCTGAGGTGCTTTATTGCTATTATAATATGATTTTAAATTGCCATTCTGGCACGAAACGTCAAAAAGGGAATGTTTCTCCAGCTGAGAGCTCGTGCCTTATCGAACCGTGCTCTATTGCAAATATAGTAATGTTATTTTCACGTCTCGACCTATCAGATCGCAGTATTTGCGCCACATAATTGATAGAATTGTTCTCACATGAAATGATTTGTAAATAATTGAGGTCAAACAGAAGATTTCAGACATGTCACATGCCATAAAGTTCACAGGACGTGACCCCAGGGCGTCACAAAGCTACCGCTACAAAGACCGAGGCTAACTTGTTGCTGATGAAATTTAGCCCCTTCAAAAACTTGACGATGTTTCATATGAGGAGAGACACTTTCTAAATCTTCACCAATTATCTGAGCAAAGAGTCTGTTACTCTAATACCATACATTGTTGTGCTCTTTAAGTTTCCACAAAGCAGAAATTCTGGCATTTAATACTGCAGCATTATTATACCCGAACCTTGAAGGAGGTACCAATATGGTAAAATCTCAATTTTTGTGATCCTATTTTATGGGTTTATATTAAGCCGAATTTGATTGAATGTGGGTATATTCAAGCAATGATTCAGTTGGGAATGACTAATCTTTACCCTAAGCTAAGACGACAATTAGCATGCATAATAGTCAGCCAAGCGTTTGTTCATAGTAGCCATATATTGTCAGAACATTTGAATGAGAAATAGCGTCCTTGAGGACTTCAATGTCTCCCCATTTGCTATTGCTATTATGTACTGAAAAAACAGGCTTCTGTGAAGCCGACAGGGCGAACACAAATCATAAACGCCCATAATCATAACACCGTGGCAATGTATTTCATGAAAGATCTTCAACTGAGGCTGAGGCTAAATCAAATGTTTCTATACCTTCGGCTATTGCCCTGTCCGCCCGAGCACGATTGCTGGCGATAGCACGGCGTTACGATAACCTCTCGGTCGGTGAATCATTCCTTTCTTATCTAAGTACAGGTCGAATTGTCAGAGATGGACACCTTTTATTGCGCCTGGCCCGTAAGTAATTCCTTTTAACAAACTAGTACAACGCACTTTCCAGTTATATGTACGGGTTATCATGCTGTCTCACCAAACTGCACAAGTGGTTGAAAGGGAAGGTATTTTCACACACCAGGTCAATCAGTAGCATAACTTTCGTGGATAGTAATGCTATAGGCATCAGGAGCATCTGTAGTGTGGATGGATGGATGGATGGATGGATTGATGAACGGAGAAACGAACGAAGGGACGGACAGAGAACACCAAACTGTGCCCGTAAACAATTTAAACTCGAGAACCCATGCACGGCGGTTGCTGATAGTTGGTCACAACTTGGCTCGATGTATGAAGATGGGAATTTGTTCAAATCAAGTTGATCCGATGAATCTAACCGGAATTATAGATTTTTTAAATTTTATTTTGTGTATTTTTAAGAACCGTTCTCTGCCTAGTCACGTCACTTTTTGGACTGTACCATTAAGAAAATAACGCCTGTAAAGATGGGTAGGTAAGCTCCACTTGGAGGAATTTAACGTATAAGTAGGCCAAGAGCTAAGGAAATTTGGACACGACTCATACTTTGTTTGAGTGTTTTTTAATCAAAAATAATAATTAATTTCTCATTTAAGGTTTGATTATGAAAATTGATCACCCTAGACACAATATCATATGATGTTTGGTTAATAGAATGTACATGGTCAATACGGAAAGCTAGATTTTAAAATGGCACAGGCCAAGGCTGATGATATGCAGCTACTCTACTCTGAGCTAGCTGCCAGGCGAGGCCAGACAGCCATGGGGTCATTTGCATGTAGACCACAAATTTTTAGAGTATTTTTTTCCTGATTTTCAAATGACCTTTACCCTCACCTATACCTACGCAACTAAGGTATGACAATATCTAGCCTACGGAAGAGTCCGAAAGTGTTAGTGTCTGTTGAGCAATGACGGGTATGGGACTTAACTGCACACCAAAATTTTGACGATGTCCCTTGACCTTCGACCTTTGCATAATCACTTATCTCATTAAATATGCACATATCTAATTATTAGCTTGCAAATAGAGCTAGAGGTCTGATTTTTGGTATACAAGGGTCAGTATTGGCACATAGTTTTTAGGCAAAATGTCAAATGACCTGCCACTTATTGTACTTCATCATTAAGCACAATTCTTGGCTTGCTAATAGAACTAGAGGTCTGATATTAGGTACACAGGGATAACTATGCGATATAATCTTTTTTAACAAAATGTCACGTGACCATGGTGACATTGACCTTAAATATACATGTGTTCATAACTCAGTAACCACAAGTGCTACACCTTTCATATGTGGTATACTGGGAGACCCTATGACACCACATCCCGGACCTCATTAATTTTGTGCATTCTAATTCTGAGCTAGCCAATAGAGCTAGAGGTCTGATTTCTGGTACACAGAGAAAAAATATGGAACAAAAGTTTCTTGACAAAATGTCACGTGACCTCGAAATTGGGAACCACAAGAGCTACACCGTTCGTTTTCGGTATTATGGAGCAACTTATGATACAACATCCTTGGTTCATTGATTATGTACATATCAAACTCTGGACTACCATAGCAAGTAATTTATGGTACACAGGGATAACCATATGATAAAATATCATTTTACGTCGATGACCTTTGACCTAAAATAAATATATATGTCCATAACTCAGTACGTTTTACACCCTTCATATTTGGTATGATGGAAGACCTCATGAAGCAGCTGACCTGAGAGCGATTAATAAGCTACAGCACTGCTGCGTAATTGCAGCTACAAGTTGATGTGACATCTGCATATGATTTTATATCTCGAGACCTTGTGTCTAAAACTAAAGAGCCATCGAATGCAAATAGAGGACTTGGGTACTTGAGCATATTGGAATTGGGTTGTGCTTGGAATATATGCATGACTAAGGTTTTTGGATTTTGCTGGCTCTCACATTTGCTGTTTAGATGCCCTTGCCCGTTATTTTTCGGAATTAAAAAGGCCAATGACATGGAGAAGTGATGCATCTGCTACATAAAACATATTATATTACCATGCCCTGTCCATTGCGTTTTAATTGGTCGAGCTGAACCACGTGACTGCCCACAAATACATAGTAATGGTTTGTTTTCATGCCCGTGAATATGAATAATACCGTAAACACAGCAACTTAACGGCTAAAACGAAAAATGTGATTTGTACAAAGATCATAATCAACCATTAAATAAAAGCGAGCATTTGTCGGCCGAGTTTAGACGCTTTTTTCAAAAAAATCTCCGGATTTGCAAAATCTTTCCAGCGCGCGCACTATTCCCTGACAGGTTCTGGGGCCCAGTTGTTGTTCGCATGCGAAAGTTTCGTAAATTTTGACTGTTTTTCGGGGTTCGTTGATAATATTATTGAAATAATAGACTCCGCGCTGACCATTAACGTTTATTTATGGGCGCGGGCGAGAGGAAAGCCAAATTAACGGGCTCGTCAAGCCTCGCTGGTTATTTTTTGGCTTTCCTCTCGCCCTTGCCCATAAATAAACGTTAATGGTCAGCGCGTCGTCCGTTATTTCTATAATATCTTTTTGTAAAGTGTTTCTACTTTCGTTTTGCAGCATTTTTATGTTTTTTATTGTTTTATTGAAATTAGTTACACTGATAAAGTATTCAGCCAACGTCATCGTGTTGATCTTCTACGTCAAATTTAGAATACAAATGCCGTTTTAGTACAAAGTTGAATAACTACCTTGATGAGCATTAACATATGATTACGGATTACGGCTTACTTATTATTTTCCTAGACGTCACACTAATATATTTTCCATCAAATAATGTTCATTGCAGGTCCGTGGGTCAAAGATGCGTATTAAAAGGAGCTCCATTTCACGTAAAAGGATTGTATTTCTGATGGGATTTACAGGCTTTACCAGTTTCATGACTCTTATGTTGATGTTGTATTCAACTTTTCGAATAACAAAATATCATTCAATGTCCCGGACGGACATTTCCAATGTATTATCGCTATCCGAATTTAACAAAGTTAAGAAACCGCCCATGAACCTACAAGTGTCCATTAACGACACCGGTAAAATGATTACAATCGATAGCACTTATAAAGTGATATCCATCAATGAAACTTTAAAGTCAAAGTCAGTTAATAAGACTGCAGACGCATTGTCAGTGGATGAAACAATAAAATTGGAGTCAGTCAATAATGCTGCAAAACCAATGTCACTTAATGAATCAAATAAACTAGAATCAGTAAAAAAGACTGGAAAGGCAGTGTCAGTCAATGAAACAATGACATTACAAAATGATACTGCCAAATCGATATCGGTCGATGAAATGGGTAAAGTAGTACCAGCAAAGGTGGCTATTAAGCCGTCAGTATCTCCCATGGCTATATTTAAGTCAATTAGAACGAATTGGAAATTCAACGCTAAAGAGGCGAAAAGGTTGAGGTTAGTATTACCCTTTTGTCATATAATCCTTGTTGTCGCATTGCTATGTTTCAATGAGTTTAGAAAACATATACATATGACCACCATAGAGAGCCAATTTGCCGCATGAATCATATACTTGTAACTTCAGCAACTGTCGAATTACGTTTTGAGACCACATATTTATTTCGGTTAAAGAATCCACCCTTACAACGTTTTAGTGAGTTCTGTACGTCTAATTCATTTCAGTTTATGATCAAATAAAATAATAAATTAATTCAAGACATCACCAGAGAAATTGTTTATCATATTTATTAAGGATCAATAATTTTTATCATTATGAGAGGGAGCATATTAAAACAGCATATACAAATCGAAATAGTGATTCAAGATTGTCATTTGCATTATAATCTTGAAAGCAGTACTGGGGAAAGAATTTAGAAAAGCATTTTTTGTTCGATAAGAGGTTATTCCATCACCACGACGCATCTAAACAAGAAGCAAACAATACCGAAAATCCAGAATACTATAACTAGCACACTTAGTTAAAATACAAACGTAGAAAGCATACGTCAAATCGCCAACATGGTAACAGACAACGGTTGTCAGTTACTGCTTGCTCTACAGGCTCATCATTGATAGCAAACAATCGACAGAAATTCTCCTGAGTTTCTTCGCAATGTTTATTTTAGCCAATTCTATAACAGATACAAGGAAAATTACACTTCCTTATGCATGTTTTGCAGCATACGCCATTAAAATTGTATTGTTTTTTTGGTTTTTTTACAGAGACGTTCTGGAAAAATACTGTAAGATGAGTGAAACTTTCATAGTCACGCAGAAGAATGTTGAACTAAATGGCACAATGAAGTTTGATGGTGAAAGGAGTACACGGCTAAATGTAACACAGGAAATGTACAAAAGATTTCCCAAGGTATGTAACAATGTAATATTGTCTTTGTCGGTGCAAATGTATCCTGTTGTCGTAACAGACAAACACTACAATTATCACCATATATGTAATCGTTATGCTCAACTTATATGTATAAGGTCCCAGCGCAGTAGTCCTTAACCTTTGTACGACAATATCACATGGCCATGTGATTATCTACTATCCTCTCTATAGAAAAATCACAAAAAGGGCATTATTTTTATGATTTTTACAATTGTATTTTTTTTATGAACAGGAAATGCCTTTCAAGAAAAGTTCATTCAAGAGATGCAGTTTGGTTGGAAATAGTGGTATTCTGCTTGACAGTCAATGTGGAAAGTCCATAGACTCGTCGGATTTTGTTATCAGGTGAATCATTTATTTATTTATTTATTTATTTATTTATTTATTTATTTATTTATTTATTTATTTATTTATTTATTTATTTATTTGTTTGTTTGTTTGTTTGTTTGTTTGTTTGTTTGTTTATGTATTTATTTATCACATTTCTTGTAGGATTTTGTTGTCTTTACTGCATTATTGTAAATATAACATCTTTATCTAATGAAACAGTAATACGATTCGTGATTTATAATGACCTTGCTCAAAATAAAAAACATAAGAATTGTAACCAAATTTTCATGCTAAAACAAGCAAAATGTGACGGAGAGCTACAAAGTGTAGCTTACGTAATGCTTATATGTAAATCCGGCTCCTGCAAGGACAATAAGTAAGTCTTGAATTAAATGATAAAAATTATAGAGGGCAAAACTAACACAATCAAATATTTTAAACAAAAAAGGAAGCCTATTCTAGAATTTAGCCCTTTTATAACTGAAAGAGAATTGACCGAGGCAAGGATTGCATATTGATGATAGAAAGGTCAAGTTATAAGCTGATTTGGTGGTATATTTGTCAGTGGGAAAGGAAATATTTTCATTGACGCAACGAGGTGGATTACTGAACAAAAGGTCATAAATGAAAATCCAAATTGATTATAGATGTTCATTCCATTCATGAAAGATCTGTTCACAAGGAGTAGTGGATGACATGAATGTAACAATTTTAACAAACTTTTTCAAAGATAGCCTTTACATGTATTATTCATGTGTACGCATATTGTCGGCTTCAGAGACGCAATTATGCTGTACTATTTGTATCTTAAGTAAAAATTTCGGGTTGAGAAGATGTTGTTTTCAATGAAAGAAGGGAGTTACATTGCATTGCTAAATTGCTAAATTACTTAATTGCTTAATTAATTAATCATTTATTTATTTATTTATTTATTTATTTATTTATTTATTTATTTATTTATTTATTTATTTATTTACATTGTTTTTGGTCTTGTTCTTCCTATTGTTATTGCTGTTACAGTTATCATTCAATTTGATTGTCTGTGGGGTTATCGTTGTGTTTGTTTGATAATTTAAGCCGCTGTCCATGTATCATAGTTTTAATTTTAAAGTAAAGACTTTACATAAATTGCGCTCATTGTTTCGTAATTACTTCTCCTATTCTCTTCATCCTTTGTTTCAATGAACATATGTCCTTACTTTCATGGTATCTCTAATTTTCAAATAGGAAAACTTACGTTGACTGACCGATTTATTGGTTGATTATGCGGTTTAGGGGAATAAGAAATGAAATGACGGTGACACACCAAGCCGCATATTATTCTTATCAAATATCAAAAATGCAATTTCGGGATCTAAGGTCTTTACTGAAGAGAATAATGTTATCAACCTTCATCTGAAAGCTATCATATTTCTTTGCAGACTCATGGTGTACAGAAACGTATAACCTCGAACACAGAGAATGGGGTCGATGCATTTTATTCTTCAATGTTAGGGTCTTGTTAGTGTAATATGTAGAAAGACTTTGCAAGAGGGCGTAATTATTATTTTTATTTCATATTATATCAGACTTAATATGTCAACAGAATTACAATGGATGAATGTATAGAAAAATAGATATTATAATAATGTCTGAAGAAATATTATTTTATAGTGATACATTATCATGTTATTGAGGAATACGGTATAAGTTGGAATTCAAAGGTTTTTGCCTTGTAACTTTCAATAGTGCTTTGATTTATATTTTATTGTTGTTTACAAGGCGAAGGACTGGATCGAGCGAGTTTATCTTTCTTTTCAGATTCAACTTGGCAAGAATACGGAAATATTCAAATGATACTGGCACAAAAACAAATCTTATTACATGTAATCCTTCAATTTTAATAACAAAGTAAGTATTGACGAAAATTCTGTGCTTTAATCGTGGATATTTAGGAAAACTTTTCATGTCTCTGTCCGTCTACGCTTTCTTCCCACATCAATGTTTAGTTTTTGATATAGGAAAATTTAATTCAAAATAGTAAGTTTTGTCGCCTTGTGTTACTGAATAATGACCTGGAAGACGCAAAGCCCCTTTATTTGGTGCTTGTTGGTCTGAAGTGCCATACAAAACTGATATGGTATTAATTATGGAATAAAAAGGGACGTTTTGTGATGAAACATTAAACTTTTCTTGCAAATAAAATGCTTAAAGGCACTATAATATTCAATCTTCTTAGCCGCCTCAAATTTACTAGTGAGCAAAGACGTAAACATTAAGAAAGTAAATGCAATTATTTGTTGCAGAAAAATATACTATATAATTTAAATGAGTCATTCTCTTATTTAGTCGTCAACTGCCCACGGGTTAACCTAATGACAGTTCATTTCAGTAAAAAATTTAATATTTGTTAAAAAACAAAAACCAAAGATGAAACGTTTAACAAAAAGCAAACCATAGAAACTAAGATTACGACATGTATGCATATAACAATAGTAGATATGAGTTACATTACTTAGTGAAGTGAAGAAAACCGACATGTTCTGCAAGGTTATTATATGTCTCTTTTGAATAGATTTCTGATAAACAAGAGCGATGACACTTTTTTCTTGAATTTCACATCTCACGTAATGCAATCAACAATGAAAGCACCATTTTTGTCCAAAAATTAAAAAAGGAGTTTTTTGTAATACAGTTATTCCAGTGTTATAAAAACTGGAGCTGCAGCAAAATTTACTAACTACGTGAAGCAAGAGTATGGTAATACAACACTCTACTCGGCCGCCTTCTCCCATCGTCGATCTACCAAACCAGTGTTTAGAGCCCAAGACGCCCTTGAAGACGCAAACATTAAATTATATTATATCCATACGAATTACATTTTATCGGTGAAACGGTTTTTTAACAGAAGAAAGAAAATCAAAGAAATGCGACTATCATCAGGTGAGATTAGACAACGTACGGGGAGATTTATTTGTTGGCCATTTTGTTTCATCTCAATAGTCGAATTCTTAATTTACCCCTCTATATTATTTTGAAATATACAGCGCTAGCCTTTCAAACACAGCACAAATATTACAATTCGTAATAGAGTATAATTGTCAACAATAGCATTTGGCATGCCGCAGGCACAAACTGTGTTGACCGTTTACCAAGGGCATTTCGACACGATGCTAGGTGTAAAACACAAGTGTACTCTTTAATTTCTTTTCACACGGCTTAACCCTTTCACCACCATGGTTTGTCCCAAATCCATTGTTTTCTATGGTAAGTTGGACCTGTATACAGGGAACAGGGGTGAAAGGGTTAAAAGATTGACAAAGTACACAGTATTTTAAGGTAGAATGCGCCTCAGCGACAGGTATTCATGCTGTTACCTTTTGTAAATAATTTCTGATCCAACAGTTGCGACGCCAATTTCAATCTCTTGATGCAAAAAAACAATTCTCTGTCATAATAATTCAACTAACCAAAATCAAAATTGTAAATTAACCATTTTGAATTTCAGATATCGATAAAAGTAATTAAGGTTGTTTATTTCTCTATTACCCAGTATTGTAAGATGACCCGAGATTTTTATTCTGATCTGGTAAGAGGACGGTTGAAAGTTTCATGTAGGAAAGTTTGAGCAAAAGTTTAAGTCTTTCACCTTCGAGGCCCATACGACCTTAAAGCTAATTCAGCTTTATTATAGAGGCCATAGAAAACAAGACTTCGAGAATTCGAAATTTTGGAAATTAGAAATTTGGTTCATCTCTGATCTGAAATTTTCATGGTGACCCTGATTTGCATTCTCAAACTCTTGATTTGGACAAAGATAGTTTAAAATCCTCAATTTATTAAAGACATCCAAGAGGAAAAGTTGGAAAGTTTTATTTCAGATTCACACAGGAGGAAAACTTGTGACCAGGCTATGCATGAGTTAACATATGCATATCATAGGCCGAAAGAAAGTTGTTCATAAAAGACCCTAAGCAGGGTATGGATAGGTTTGAAGAAGATTTGCGTTATAGATTTGCAAAAGGAATGGATATGAATTTTTCACTCAATATCGTTTTTATAAGTAAGGACAAAGTCTTCCGGCCACTATCGGCATGATATTACCTAACAAACCAAATAACATCCTTAAGTAACCTGAATTTGTACTTACTGCATATTGTATTTCAGGATTGCTTCTTTTAGCTGGCGCATTAAGTTTTTGTCAAGAGGTACATCTCTATGGATACTGGCCGTTTTCAACTGATCCTCAAGGAAAGCCATTAAACTACCATTACTACGAAAAGTACGCATGGATGACCAAAGTACACAACATACCATTGGAATTCAAGATGCTTATAGATTGGCATAACAAAGGCATACTCCAGCTGCATGTAGGAAAATGCTAAGTTTTTCAGCTGATTCTCGCAAAAATCGACGAGGCACTCATGTTCAAGTCAAGACGAAAGCATGAGAATTTTCTGATATTTTCATATCACAATAGGATTGTCAACTAATGATAAGGATTGTCAACTAATATAAGGATAACGTAAATAATTTGTCTATCATTTATTGATATTTTTATGAGAACCAAGAATACATGAATACTTTGCTGAAGCAATAGCGTATTGGACTGGAAATATTAAATGTATTGCAGGAATTTTGATTATATTGGGTGAGATGTAGAAAATTATAAATGTTTTATTTATCAAAATGATTTCACTGACAGAACGAGCTCGATAATGGTCACATTAACGTCATATTAACGGTATATACAATCGCGGTAAAACGTTCATCAACGCAATCACTATCAGACTTTTAGGACATTTGGCTGTTTTAAATAAGTTAGATTATATGGGCATGCAAGGCCAAAACAGTTCCATGTATTAAAGGGCCATTCGAAATGCACCTAATTCAGATAATTTGATTTTTGCACATTTCAAAAGGTTAGTTACACCAACAATATGCTCACCATTACAATTGAATGAATACATGTACTTGCAAAAAAGAGATTTTGAGTAAAATACGCTGTGTTGCGAGCAGCGCCCCCTTAACGTTTATTAGGGAACAAAAGAGCCCTCTATTTCTTATATCATATGACATCAGTGGTATGTATGTATGTATGTATGTATGTATGTATGTATGTATGTATGTATGTATGTATGTATGTATGCATGCATGCATGCATGTATGTATGTATGTATGTATGTCATCAGTGGTATGTATGTATGTATGTATGTATGTATGTATGTATGTATGCATGCATGTATTTTTTGTACTAACATATATTAGTCGATACAAGCAGAACCCAATGCAAATCATCGTTTATTCGATTTGCGAACCCGTATCGATAACAACGATACAATGACTAGTAAACGAGGTCGACTGAAAGTCGTCGACTGTACCTAAAAATACAACAAGAAGACTCCAGTAACTGATCGCGGCATGAGCCTTAACTATATAGACAACGCCACAAGTGAGACAAAATTGCGATGAACTGTGACATGTGACCGATCACGTGCTTGTCTTCTTTCAATAGCTGGGCCGCGTAGGGCGGGTTGCATATGTCTCTGCCTGTTTGACTGACTCCTATGAAACTAACATATATCAGTCGACACAGGCAGAGCCCTATGCAATATGGAGAGAAAACATACAAATATTCTTGAAGCTTTTAAATTACGATATGCTGGAACGATCGACTTCATCGTGCTAAAGTTCTCACTTGTTGTGGCTCCTAAGAATTCTGTTAGTACAGTTTCTAGGAGTCTCTGAGTGGACAGCCGTAGAATACTGAACGTGATTTCCATCTACCCACTTTAATGACTATGTCTGGTTCTACCTCCTTTGACATGCCGATCTCGGCACCAGTGGGGCGGAAATCACAAGCACTGTATAACCGACAACCCTGCCATAGCGATCGATTGATTTAAATTCAAACTGATAGTACTTGCACAGAGTGGCCGCTGCGGTTTACGCAGCTGAATGAAATTTGAGAATTTGGGGACTTTCCCTTTTGTCTGGTTGTTGCTTGAATATAATCACACATAGCTAAGACTTGGGACTCGGTCTAATTTAGGTATTGAGAAAGCAGATATTTGAACAACCATACCTTGTCGACGCACATCATTTTGATCCAAAATTGTAATGTGCATACGTGAGTAATAAGGCTAAAATTTGATTTGCCTTAAAATAACGAAAATACGAAAATAACGTCGATACGATGTGGTCATTCACACGTGTCGCAGATCTTGGCGCTATATCCGACGGGCGGAGCATACCACAATGTTTTGCCGTCGACGTGTATTCTGAGTAAAGTCGTGACTAGCTTGGGCGTTTTGATAACTTTCAGATAACGCCTCGGCTAGTTGAATATTGTTGACCGCTCTGTCGAACCCGCTTGTTGTACCCTGGAGGGCTGTGAACAAGCTTGCAGTACGCGTGTCGAAATTCGACTTGACCAGGATCGCTTGTTGGAGCAAAGCCCAAGTATTGCGATTGCAATAACCTTCGTTTCATCCGGAAGTGAGGAAGTGCGGTGTCTTCTACGTACTACCTGGCTCGAATATACACACAGGGATTGGAAGCTCTATTGTTTTTGCTGGTCACGTAGCAACATCTTGTTCTCGGCGCGAGCGCGCGAGAATTTGCTCGAGAACGGTGCGTAGAGTCAAGCTGGCACACATTCTGTAGCAGACGATTTCGGTCGGCACATTTTGGAATAAAATGGTAAATATCTCGTACTTTTGTTGGAAAATTTCAGTCTGAATTCAAGGTATTACTGTTTTTTACACTTAGTCTTTAGAAAATGATAACACTGAAAACGACGTAGACAGATAGAAAATTTCGGCCGAATTTTAGGCGATTCGAAAACATGCTGTGGAATAGAGTGACGTAATACGTCACCCCCACTGTTTACCATCTTGTAACACAATTTTTTTTGTCGGTAGTCTTTTACAAAATGGGATTTAAACAACAGAGAATAATCTGAGATCATATTTTGTGTTGTGATGGATGACATGTTTGGAAAATACGTGATTTATAACATGTAACATGGATGCCGTTTGGCCACAACTTGACCTCCGATACACTGCTCTGGTGCACGGTATGTTCTAATTTTATCAAACTAAAATTTGGGTAAAAATAAAAATCGTCTGTTTGTGAAAACCAAGTAAATTACTTTTGTCTTTGTTTAATACCCAAATAAATTCAGATTATTTTTATTTATTGATAAAATCCAGCTACTGTACACACTGTGCCGTTTCATATACGCTGCAGAATGCCTCGCGAGACTCGGAAGGTGACAACATCCGCCAGCATTTTTGCTATTATTTTGTTGATAACCACCACATTTAATTTTAGTACGAACCAAAAGTTTGGGGTTTACTTGTACGCTTGCAAGAGACCTTTTTCATTTTCCTAAATGTATTGCACAATTTACTGTGTCAAATGTAATAAAATCTATATTTAACCTTTAAAATTTCAAACTAAAATACACTCGACTAGGATTTTTTCATAAAAATTTAAAAAAACAACTGCTTTTAAAAAATAAACATGGTAAAATGTTGTGTTTGTGATATTTGATTGCAAGGAAGTGTTTATTTTCTTGTGGAATTGATACAAAATTTGTCATGTCCCATGATAAACTGTACAATCCAAACCAAAAATTTTGCTCAGGAAATTCACTTAAAGTTGGTCAGTTGTAGCATTTTGTCTAAAAAATGGTGAAAAATGATTTTAGATTGATAATTTTTTTCACCAAATGGTATGTTTTGTAATGGTAGATTGCAAGAAACAGTTGTTTTCTACCAAAACAATGTTTACCTTGTTGTGTGCAGAGTCTGAACACTTGTGTAAAAATCCAAAATTTTAACCAGCTTTCATGATAGCACCGAATTTTTTATATTATTTTGTCAAAAATCACTTAATATTGACAAATCTTATACTAAAATGAAGACTTTTTAAAGATGATTGCATGACAGAGTTGGTTTTCATGCAAAAGCGATTTACACTCATTAATGTTAGATGCAAGAATAGCATTTTCCTGTAAGCATAACAATAATATTTCTTGGTCCAAATTTTGTAAGAAATAACTCCATATTAACATATTTTGTTCAAAAAGAAGTTTTTATAATCAATTTATTGAAAGCTTTCACAAACAGGTTCACTAATATGATTACAGTGTCTTATGAAAAATGGCAATATTAGTTATTTGAAAAATTGATCAAAGTCTCTACAGAAGTATCGGTAATACAATCTGCACATCAAGACAGATTTTAATAGTGTAGTGTACAACACAGTCTCGTCACATTGCTTATCTGGTGATTTTAATGAAATGGATGAGTGATGTGCAGAATAGCCAAACTAACTTGGACTTTGTGGTAAAGATTTACTTGCAGGATGCCTAAAAAGAAAAGACAGGCCATCTCCCAGAGGCGAAAGTACCATTATTATAAACAGCCAAAGGTTGAGAGTGGAAGTCAAGATGAAGAGAGTTTCAAGTGAGTACTATCAGTCATTGTCAATTTGTTGTACATGTATTCATATCACCATTCTAATTATCTGTTACCAAGAAGAAATTGTTAGAAATTACTGTTTTGTACTCTGATTATTGTAGATATGAAGTGCCTAGCAAATGTACTGGTGGAGTAAGTTTGTTTTGATTCAAGGTCCCATTTTCAAGTAGATCAAGTGTTCCCGCTCCTTTTGGCTGGTAGTCCTATTATTTCCATTCTCAATCATTCTCATTCTTGTTACACATTGGTTTATTAATGAAACAACATTGATGTCTTGACAAATAGCAAATAGTGTTCCCAGATCATCACTGCATATCATAGTACTATAGTGTTATCTGATCTGAAAACATGTAATGGTACCTGGCAATTAGTGTATACGACATATATTAGTAAAAAAATGGCGTGATTGAATAAGTAAAACAATTAAGAGATCTATTTGACTTGTAGCTGAAATTAATACATATCTTTGATATCACTGTATCAGTATGCCTGCATCTAAGTAACATTATCATGTATTTACATATACCCTCTTTCAGTTCTGTAACTTCATTGTCACTACTTCATGCCTCAGCTTACACTTGTACCACAGAATCGGACACAAAGGAAAATTTGAGTGTTACCAAGGAACAATCAAGGTATTGATTTATTTTTAGCTACTATAGACTATAGTCTATAGAAACTATTGGGATGGGTATCCGTCCGTCGTCAGTCTGTATTTACAGGTATGTATGTATGTATGTATGTATGTATGTATGTATGTATGTATGTATGTATGTATGTATGTATGTATGTATGTATGTATGTATGTATGTATGTATGTACCGGTATGTATTTATTTTATTTATTTTATTTATAATATTCATCCACAGCGGACACGATACGTGTACCGACATAGGATAGGATGACTGAAACAGGTGCGAACCACCTATACAAAGCCAGTCACCCTAATGAAATGAAATATGTACAATGAAAAAAGCAAACAACAATAACATACAGGAGATAAAAAATGAAGAAAGTCTAAAACAAATCAAATAAAATCTACATAGGTCTACACCTGCTACACAGACAACGAGAAATCCACGTACAAGTGTTGTCTGGATCAAAACAGTTATAAAATTTATCCCAATACCATTTCGTCAATGTTACTCTAAATGTACAAAGTGAAGCAGTGGTTCTAATTGTCGCCGGTAAATTGTTCCAGAGAATGACAATTCTATTAAAGAGAAGGTGTTGGAAAGTGACAGTTTTACAATGGTTTCTATCCAGTGCATTTGTATCAGCACTAGAACGTGTATTAATTTTAGATGAGTGAGTTTTGACATACTTATGAACATTTAAAGAGTATTTCCCAGTAGTGCATTTATAAAAGAAAATCAGATCAAGAATCTCCCTGCGAAATGACAACGGTAAAAGGTTTACAGCAACTAATCTTTGTTTATAATCAATGTCAGTGGGATAATTAAGAATATACCTTGTTGCTGCTCTTTGGATTTTTTCAATTTTTACTAAGTTGCGCTTAGACTGGGCAGCCCAAACGACACTTCCGTACTCCAGATGACTACGCATTAGTGAACAGTAAAGAGCTTTAAGTGTTTTAGAGTCACATTTGTAGCCACAAGTACGCTTGATCATGCCAAGCAATCTATGAGATTTCATGCAAATACGATCAATGTGAGTATTCCAATTCAAGTCGAAAGTGAGATCAACACCTAAATCACAGTATTTTTAACTGATGCTAAGTCATTACCATTCATGATATAATCAAAATTCAGAAAATTTTTACATCGTGTAAAAATGGAGGACATTGCACTTTCCTGTATTAAAAGTCATACCCCATTTGACACTCCAGCTATAAAGAGAATGAATATCTCTCTGTAAAGCTTCACAATCTTGTGAATTTTTTATCACACGAAAACACTTGGAGTCATCAGCAAAGAGAGCTAAGGTAGTCTTAGGAGATACACAGACGGGCATATCATTGACATATAACAAAAATGTGTATGTGTATGTACCGGTATGTCCGTTAATGAGGTGTCCGTCCACTCAAATATCTTGAGAACTGCAGTACTTACTGATTTAATATTTGCTTTTTAGATGAAAAATACGATTATTAGAAACGACTTTTATTAATTTTTCGATATTGTTGAAAATATGCAAATTAGCACCAAAAAGGCGTTTTTGGTAAATAATCTTATTCTTCATAATCACTGGTCAGACAGCTTTGTTATTTGGTATTCAGGTCCCTAGAGATAACCCAACTTAGATTTGTTCAAATTGTGATGAAATATGCAAATCTGTATGTTTAAGAATTTTTTTGTCATTTTTTGTCAAAACTGTATTTCATCAAAACTGCTCATCTGACAGCTTTAATATTTATTATACAGATTCCTACAGATGAACTAAACATTGAATATGTGATGAAATCTGCAATTTTGTAGTTTTGGTGCAATTTTTGCCATTTTTGGTCAACAAATGTGTTTCTCAAAAGTGCTTGTCTGATGCCTTTAATAACTGGTATACAGGTTCCAAGGAGTTGTCTCAGTGTGATATATTTAAATTTCATGAGATCTTCAATTTTTGTATTTTTTGGTCAATTGTTTCCATTTTTGGTCAAAATATTTGTTTCTCAAAAGTTATTCATTTGATAGCTTTGATAGTTGGTATACAGGTTCCTAGGCGTTATCTTAATGTAATATGAATTATGATGAAATCTTCAATTTCATATTTTTGCAGCTTATTTTGTCATTTTTGGTCAGGCCATCCTGAAATGAATTATTAAGATATCCACCTTCTTCATCAATACATGTGTCACAAAAAGTTATTCTCACATAACACAGTATAGCTCTGTCAACTGTTGGGGCACTTGTTTTTTCAAAAGCGCTGGTCAAACAGCTTTAGTATTTGGTTAACAGGTGCCTAGGATGACCTTGGTGAAATAATTTCATACAGTCAGGAAATACTTAATTTTGTATCCATGTCTATAGTAGCTTCAGGGACTTTGGCCATTGTTTCCACTTTTGTGAATGTTTCACATTCAATAATCTCATTGAATTTATATCTGAGTTGACATGAATTCTGCAGTAGAATATAATAATATTAATAACTTAAAATGTATCATATATCAGAGAAGATGTTCACATAGATAAGAATTTACAAAGACTGCATCTTTACTTTGATTAGAAACAAGTCTATCATTGATGAGACAGTCCCTGTCAGTTTATAAATCTTTAATTCTTTGTTCATCACATTCCAACAAAGATTGATGACCTTGTGTATGTCATAGTAAATTGTCCTTGTGTCAAGTTTGAACGAAATCAGTGACAAATAGGTAAGTATCTATATGCCAATGAAATTCCTGACAGAGAATAAAATAAAATGAAATTCCCAAAAGAGAGTAAAAATAAAATAGATATTTTGAATTTCAAATGTCAAAACTGTCCTGTGTTCAATCTTAAAGAACACTATTAACTTGCACAAATACTAGTATCTGTACGTACTCAAAATTCTGGGTAGCAAAAGTGAGCTACCAAAATTGGAAAACGTTGGCCCTAGGGCAAGTTTGGTAGCTTCTACGGCTGGGCTACTGTTAATTTCAAGCCCTGTGATCATAATGAAACATCCTTGTGCCAAGTTTGAACCAGATAGGTTCATGGGTGTCTGAGTAACTGCTGAAGATGGATGGGTGGAGCCCCATCTATAACTTGCTGTTGGACTGCACCCGCATGGACTAAAAACATATGTAAGGGAGTGACTGTGAACTTGTAATAAGTTAAAAAAGATAGGTGAACAAATTTCATCCTTTAAATCAAATATTTCAGTGTACAGTAAATTTGAGAGAGGTAATTGTCTAACAGTAGTTGTATATGAATCTTCTTCACTTCCAGTGCTACCAATTTACTGCAGACTGTTGGAGGGCCATCACCGTATGTCACTGAAACCTACTTACATCTCAGTGAATCATTGACTGATGAGAAAGAAGTTGAATACAATCACCAACAAGGTATATTCGTCCCAGGTACTACCCTGTGGCTCGATACACAGTTTGATAATCGTCTCTGCGTATACTTGACAGCTTGGTACAAAATATCCAGTGTTAGGAATGCCACTTTGTCAAACTCTTTGCGTGCTCTCGGGTAGCACAAGGTGTCTGGCAGCGCAATTTGACAGACACTTGTTTTGGCAGCGTCTGCAAGCTGCTTGATCTCGACTCTGTGACGTCAAAATAAGTCCCTGAAGCTTCTCCCGGTGGATCGATGGAATTTTGCTGATCCGATGTGGAGACGCTGGCCCGCTGAGCATACTGAATTGCATTAACCTGTTGTTCAGACTGCAAATGGTTTCTGTCTTTTTGTTGACTTTGATTTTCGTGGGCAATATGGCCGACTTGGCCGTTGTTGTCTGCGTCGGCAGGTTCGCTTCGGACCTGTTCACCCTGCGCCCTGGTCGATTGCATTGAACTTCGATTCCAACTGTTCAAAATGACGGAGTGTAACGTGAAGTACCTAATCACATTGGGGCTCTCTCGTCCGTGTTTCCGTAGGCTGTCAAGATATTTTTGGCGCAGTAGCTGATTTCGAATGATACGGGTTCACCGAATCGAAAAAAAAGAGCACGTGAACGGTCACATGTCACAGTCCATAGTATGTATGTATGTGTATGTATGTATGTATGTATGTATGTATGTGTGTATGTATGTATGTAAGTATATAAGTATGTATAATATAATTTTATATCATGTGTTAGTGTGTTTCTGTTATCGGATATCAAAGTAACATTCATTTTGTGATGAGATACGATATGCCGGTTTTTTTTAAAGGCGACTGATTTTATGATATTACCCTTTTTATGTGTGATGACATTGACTGTATTTTATATTTGAATTTTTAGTAATATTAACAAATACTCATTGTTAATTATGGAAATTCACAACTGTTATATACTGTTAGTGGTAATGCCATACAACATTTATAAATAAAAATCCGAGGGAGCCATTTACGTAGTTTGTTGTACACTCTTGACTCAGACTGCAATATCAATGTACGGATGGATATGACATTTTGAAACTCTACATCGAGTTTGAGATTACACATAAACACCTAAATGGAACAACATCTACAGATGATATGATATTCTTCCAAAAATTGCAAAAAGTCTCAATTCCGATTGATTTTTTTATACTGTAATTGAACTGAAGTTTCATATGACAAGTTTCAACTATCTGTTTAAGGTATTGGTAAACATGAGTGTTTAATCATTTGAAGATCCCGGAAAATATGGAATTGCATATGAAATATCATGAAACATTTATTAATTAATTTATTTATTTATTTATTTATTTATTTATTAATTAATTTATTTATTTATTTATTTATTTATCTACGTCCCCGCCTCAGTCGGAAAAATATTCTGATCATTATGTCATTCGTTCTTTATCGTTATTGTCCAAAACGTTGAGTTTTGTCGATTTGTTTGAAATATTCTATTTCATGCATCATTTTCCTCTACTCGACTACGTTTTTTTTTGCTCGAGTAATCTGTAAAACCTCAATGAACAAAAGAGTGACAACAAAGAAAGTATCAAAGACAGTGTATTGAACCTCCATAAATCACGTTGTATCACAGTGTTGTGTTTCAATAGAGTCTGAAATTCAGAATGAAGGATTCGTTTGGACGTACAAGTACATCAGCATAAAAATTTAGATTCCTAAGTCTTCTTATTGAAGTGGTTGCACGTTTTTAATGAAATCATCCAATGAAATGAAAGATGTGCTGATAATGAGATACCAAAAAGATATATAAAGTAACTAACGGTCTGTTACTACAATTAGTCTTTTTTTTCTTTTTTTTGAGTTTATGGTCCATTGCCTTTTATGAAAATCATACAGTTTGTCTTCAAAACTCTTCTCAAAAACAAAAGTGTCGTTTTACCTCTGTTCGTATGTCACTTATATGTACTTTCAAGTGTGCAAATAACACACTCTGATAGGTGAGGGTATTCGAAAGTCACAAAGCAACGTACAAAATTATGCAAAACTCACACGAAACATGCCCAAAATTCAATACACTCTTTTGCATGAAGTAAAAGATCAATAGCTCAGACACTTCAAGTTTGAAAACGAAATTACTTTTGGTCGAGCAATATGGTAGCAATAACAATGTTTGCATAAATATAAAATAAATAGAATAGATCTGCTAAACACCTACAAGCTTGCGAGAAAATTTCAAATCAAGTAACGGAACAACGTGTCAAATTCCCTTTAATGCCTTATTTGCCCGACAGATGTGGAGACCGTTTCGTGACATGCTAGTTTTCAATCTATTGGAAAGGCTCGGAAATGAATATACAAAGTTTGATTATTTAACTTCAGCTTAATTACGTGCTTGTGCAGATTACACAGTAAGTAACTGCGAATAAGATACATAGAGTCTCCCTGCAAGTGTGGCCGTGTGGCACTCGCATAATACGTTTGACTGATACCTTAATTTTACCTACCAAACTTGCCTACATACATGCGTTACCATGCTTTCTGGAACTGTCGATTTAGTTGAGTTATTTTGCAGTCCGTGGATAAAATAAAGGTGCAGTCATCTTCTCTACGTTAAAATCAAAATTTTAGCATCCCTGGAGACTTGTCACAGAGTACAGTGTTAATTTTGAATATCACATGTCGGTCAACTTGTATGTAATTTCTAATGTCTGTGTAGACTGAAAGATCCGTCACTCGGGGGTGCTCTTTAAACTCCCGGGGAACGTAGAGTGCGCCCTCGAGCGACGGCTCTTTCAGTCTATGTCATAGTACCCCTGATATAGTATGTTTACAGTGGATTTCAAAATAGCTTGGAATTACAACGTGCTTGGGTGACAAGAAAAACGTTTCTGTCGATAGAAAGTAACGCAACCGGCATTCATTACAAACGTTCTCCTTCGATTAATTTTGCAACAATTAAACCCAAAACGACGATCACTGGGCTATTGTCAACATCGTCAGTGTTGCCGTGCTCCCACCAACCGTACACAGACTGCTTGAACATTCTTATATTGTTATATTGCCTTTATCACATTTCCTGTCGATGAAACTGCACAGAACGCTAACGATAACTTTTCTCGGTATAGTGTGTACGGTTTGGGTACAATGATTGGTATTCCTACACTGAACGTGTTCTCTACGTGGGAAGAGTGGCCGTCGTGTTGGTTAAATTGTTGCAAAATCTATCGAAGAACGTTTGTAATGAATGCAGTTTTCTTTTAAGATACGGTGTAACACAGCATTTACCAGGTTCGAGATATATATATATATATATATATATATATATATATATATATATATATATATATATATATATACTATATATATATATATATATATATATATGTATATATATATGTATACAATGTATATATGCAAGAAAAGATGACGTAGTTAGAGCAAGCAGCTCTGCGACATCTATGAATGCTCAGTGGATTTACTAATAATAGCCGTACCAGTCAGTTTATCTCCAGGAATTATACATGTCCTCAGACGTCAAATATGCCGAATTTACCATCTTAGAAAGGAATTTGTGAGCGGTTTAGGGAAAACGTGAAGTGAGTACATTGTAAGCTGTAGCGTCGATCGTGATTTTGTTGCTGTACGAATAAAACATTTCAAAGGTATTTACATCGTCTGCTCGCATATTTCCGTTACTGGCTTGCCTAAATAGAACTAAACTTCTTTGAAGAACCTAAACGAAAGTTTGACTTTCCCTAGTATCTTACATTGTATCCGAAACCCGCACCGGACACGATCAAGCCCTGGGAATCTCATTGACAGGTACAAATTATTAATATGTGCACCTTGTCTGTCGCGAGTATTTTCAGTGCAGTTGGATTTTTGTGGCTCATTTATGGTTGTAAACGGTGCAATTCACCATCTAGATACTTAAACTCGTCAACAGGAAACTTGTCGTATAGCGGTTCTATCATGATGCACTGTCAAACGGGCGCGGGGACCGAAGTCTTATTCGCTCAGCTGTTTTACATATGAACGTACCTACGAAGGTCACGCATACCAGCGAAGGTCACACGTACGCGTTGCTGTAAGTAGTTTCGGTTACAGTGAAAATAAAATTCGTATTTTCACTAGTTTAAAATACGGGTTCATTTGAGTACCGTCTAAACAATAGGAGAATCACGATACAGGCATAGCATGTATGATAATTATTATAATCCCCCGTATTCCGAACGAGTGTGGCTGCGTCGCGGACGAGTGATTCCCCGTGTAGCGGCCGTATCCCTCCGAGCCGTAGGCGAGGGGGATACGGCCGCTACACGGGGAATCACGAGTCCGCGACGCAGACAACGAGTGAGGAATACGGGGGGATGATATTTTTATCACATACATAGACCCAGTTTTCCGTGAATAAACCTTTCAGGAATGATAATTACTGCGAAATAAGGAGAGGAAGTATTTTACAAGAATTCATACGTTTGTGTTATGCGGTCGTGGCTGGGTCACAGCTGACTTGACTGCACTCAGCTGTACATGTCGAGGTAACTTCGAGCACGCCGAAGCTGCTCCATTGGATAATTAGCATCTCTAGTAGGGCTTTTTCTGTGCGAATTAAGCGGAAATAGGAAAGACTATGGATTTTTAATACAAGGTATTTATTTGGTACTTACTATAACATCAACTTGAGTGAAAATTCATTCATAAAATTATTGGACGTGCAAGCGCTAGGTGCGGGACGTCGCGACTCTCAGCCGCGGTATACGGCTACCGGGAACGGGTTATTTTTGTCAATATTCGAACATCATTCAAAGAATTATACTTTGCAAAGTTTGTATGAAATTTTAAAATTACCAATTATTATGTGTTACGAAATTATCAATTGTATGTTTAATATTTTACGAATAAAATGAGCTTGTTTAAATATAATGAAGAACAGTGTTCGGCACTGACTCAATCGGTAAGACTACGAGCAACGAGTCTTTCTGAGCTCAGACGCGAGACGACGGAAGTTAAACAACACGGTACAATACAACGTGGTGCACAACATGCATAGACAAAGCAATAGCTTGCACCTTTAAGTGCACTGATAACCTCGTGAACTCGTCGCTCTTGAAAAGTAAAATAGCGTTTCTTCTGATGAGTCCGGAGTATCGTCATTGCTGTCAGAAATGATGAACGCCTTTCGCTTCCTCGGCTCGACCCGGGGGCTCGATTCGTTGACTACCACGGCAGCATTGATCGTGATGTTGAACTTGAAACCCGTCAATGTTGATTCAGTAAACATTCTTACTGCTGCAGGGATGATTGATACGTGTCTTGGGTTATCGGCTATGCTAATCATGTTGTTTGATGGACATCGACAGGGGCTCTTTTGACGAGGTAGACAACACAAAATGCCGGTAACACAGCGCATTATTAAAATGTCAGTGGTGTAGAAATCACACGTTTCAATCGCAAATCAACGACAAAGAAACACAAATTCATAAACATTCTAGTATCGACGGTATTTTTTATTGTACACATATATTCCTTGTGCTTCATTACCCTCCCACTTTTGCATTTCAGGAATTTGAAAACAATTTCTGAACAGCTGATTTTTTGTTTACGTTTTAAAAGTAGTCCGGGTCCCATATCCACCACATGTGGAATATGGATTCATCGTAGTCATATACCTATAGTGTGACGTCATACTATAGGGATAACTGGGTCGTATGTATGATAAACAAGGGTATTCTCATATGAACATGGAACCTGACGCGCTGTGCGTTACAAAAAGGGGGGACAGGGGGGGCACATACTATTACCCTCTAAAACGTCCGCAAAAGGTAAGAAAATTTATTATTTTTGAAATGTAACTCACTGACGACAGAAAGTAAAATATAGAATGAAAAAAAAATAAAAAAATGTGAAAATGTAACCCTTGACCTCCAGGCTTGTTCACGTTCCGTACGACCAAAACAGACTGAGTAAAAAGAAATGCACATTTGAAAAAGATCTTTCGGGTTCTATTGAAAGGCTTTCACGAAAACTAATAAAAACTTAAATGTTCTTCTTTGGAATATTATATTAAAAGGTTTTTACTATGAAGAGAAATAAAAAAATATGTCCTTTCTTCTGCGCATGACGAAACCACAGAACGGCATTTGCTATATTAGCGTATTTTGCGACGTTCGAACATCCAAAGTCGCTACCGGATAACGGCATTTTGTAACTCACGTAGTTAGGAATAGCAATGCATTTATTCTCGGTCATATTTCGAATATCTACTACAGGTCTGTCATTTTCATAACTTGGTGTGTGCTACGATGCCATTTCAAATTCCATACGCCGTTTTCGCGACGAAATTGGACTCACTTCATCGGTAAATAATGGAGTCCAGAAATGATTTGCTCACCCTGGTGTATATATATCATGTCACGACACAGCGCAGGTCACGCGAGCGTACCTATAGTACGCGTATATATGCGTGCGTCGTTTAGCCACGGCGTTTAGCATCGAAAGAATGCGGTCGATGTGGTCGCTTGTGACGTTCACGTAGACACGCCCGACCTTGATCTGGTTTTGTAGCTATTAATTTCGGCATTTCAATCCGAACGGCATTCTGTTATAAATTTCTTACATAGTTATCATCAAAGTTTGTATTTACATATAAGCTGCTTAGTTTATTCAGACTATCAAATTCAGAACAACTGAGTGCCCGTAAATACACCGGATAAATAAAGCAGAAATGAAATTCAGTTTCAACACATTGCAAAGTACATAACTGGCATATATTATTCTCTCAAGCTAAACCTTCAAAACGGCCACTTTCAGTAAGCAGGTTATGGTTAGAAAGCCTAACTCTACAAAGAGCTAACCTAAATATTTGAAAATTTACACAACTCAAATACTTTTCCAAAGGCGAAATATTTTTAAAAACACGATATGACTCCAGCTTTGAAGAATCGGCCAGGTCACTTGACCATAGTTGGCTACCGATATTGAGGCATCGTTGTTTAAAAGTAGAAATGAAATGTAATTCATCGCCTACAATCGCCATATCCCATGCTACGCCAAAACCAAAATCGAACAAAATTTGTTTAACCTTTTTGGCCCAACAGTGGTAGCCCTTCTCTGCCATTTAATATTGATAATCGTAACACCGTCTATTATAAGATTATATTATTATTAGATAAGTTAATACTATACATGGCCTTTCTACCATTTTAGATTAGTTTTTCTGTGCCTTTGTCAAATCTCTAAAACATGACAAGGCCACTCCAAGGTATACGACACAGTTACAGTGAACCCTATAAAGTTTCCATTTTCATAATTTCTTAACCTCCATTCCAAAAGACATGTTGACTCTTACATGTTGACTCTTAACTTCAACTTGTTAAACTAACAACAAAGACTCAATTTGTCATGCTGTCATTGTAATCCAATTACAGAACCACTTGTTAGGGATACATCGTCAGCAAAACAGATATAAAAAGCTTCAACATTCCTACATAGATATCATTATATATACCATTCTTAAGAGCTTAACCTAGATCCTCAATAGAAATGTTGGAGGAAAAAGATGATATAACAGAGAGCCTCGGTGTACGCAAATAATCCCGTGAGGTTTTCGAACACATATGATTTTACAGTTTTCACCACTGACTTTAGCAATTGTATCGTTTTACTATACCTAGTGTCAAGAGCTTGTAAAACAAGGAATTATGATCTATCCTATCGAATATTTTATCGAAGTCGAAATGTATGTACGTATGTATTTATGTGTGTATGTATGTATGTATGTATGTATGTATGTATGTATGTATGTATGTATGTATGTATATATGTATGTATGTATATATGTATGTATGTATGTATGTATGTATGTATGTATGTATGTATGTATGTATGTATGTATGTATGTATGTATCTATGTTCATCTATATACTATCTATCTATCTATCTATCTATCTATCTATCTATCTATCTATCTATCTATCTATCTATCTTTTGTATGTATTTATGTATCTTTTTATTTTATTCGTGATATGGGGCACATTGCTTCAATACGATTTTAAAAAAAAAATTCTTTATGTTTCATATTCACCTAAAGAAAATCAGGGAAAAAATTACAGAAAACGAGACGCTGAAATCAACATGTTTGTTGTAAACAGTTGTGGCATTTAGTCTAGTCCTCATAAGACTTCGCAAGTAGTACAGGATGTTAAACTGTGCCCGCGTCGCCATTTTTAAACACCCTCTGACAGAAAAACAACAACTGATCACACGATCGTTACAAATCACTGCGGAGAAATGACCGAGTATGGCGGCATTTGTTTACAAATTTGGCGCGCATGCTCATTTAGGTTTGACATCTACCTCGTATGCTACGCTAGGCTTGAGGAAATAGTCAACAAACATGGTGTACATCAGGCAAAGACAAACGTATATCGAACGAATATAAACGCGTTCGTTCTTGGCGCGTTCACGCGCCATCCGCAGTCTGGCATTTGGAGCAGAATGCGCCCTCCCGCGGTGAAAGTGTTAATGCATGTGTAACTGAAGACGAACACACATGTGAAATTGAGGTTGATGGCGTATTTTTAAAAAAGAGTAACACTGCCCACTTTACAGTTCAGCACTCGGATATCGTGACCAATCGGCTAGTCTGCTGGCTAATTTCCTTTGTTTTAATTAATTTGCAAATTATGTAACTTTAACGTAATCTTGGCTGACCCTTGAAGTAAAGTGGTATGCCTTCTAAGAACATATCATTATTCATAATTCACTTAATTCTCGATCAGATTCGAGCTCACACCCTACGGCACCTAGTCACCTGCCTAAATGTCTAAATTTTAAAAAATGGTGATCAATAACAAAGTTGTTATATTTTCTGTGACCGTGGCGCTCGAGACGCTGAAGAGTTCATGAAGCATTCGAACATTTTACCTGCTATCGTATATAAGACACAAACTGATTAAAACGGTTAATGAATCGCTAAACTTAGATTCACACAGTATTTCTGGCGTTTTATAATTAAGTGATTATACATACATATGTAGCTAAAATGCGATGATTCTGGTGGCAGACACAGCTATCCTTAACAAGATATTGACAAATTAGGGTAGATTATAGTTCGGTATGATTTCATCCCTTGGCATTGGTCGGTACCAAGAATTCTTCGCCTTCTCAAATTCCTTCTTATTATTGATCACCAACCATCCAAATTCATTGTATATATGTTCTGGACAGTAATCTTGTAATTCTCTCATTCTCTCATAGCTATGGGTAATCAGCCAGTTTCTTGTTGATTCATTGTGGCTTTGGGAAATTGGGGAGCTAGGAGAGGGCGCAGCGATGCTAACGAATTGACGGTAATATTCATGGATTCATAATCAGTCCCCTCTTGGGTCCCGAGCCAAAACACAAATTTAACATTGTTCTTCAGAAAAGTGTGGAGACGTGGCATTATGTCACCGGAGAGAAAATCTTGGCAATGATGCTATATTTTGATTGACAGCAAACCCTTAGGTTTGCCACAGTTATTGGATAGTTTAGTTCGTCAAATCCTCCTCTCTTTTTGTGTATTTTTCTTTGTGATTAAAGGAAATGTAACATAAGTTTAACAAATCTTCTTAGAATTTGCACAGGTATGGCTGCATTACGTATAAGTACCCAGCAGTGTCAATGCGGATATGTTTCTCTAAGACAGTACAAGTCCAGGCTCTACTAAATAGAAAATGTCATCGCGCAGACTGAAAGTTGCGGTCGGGACTGATTTTATTTCGATTATCTTATTTTGGCGTTCGTGCACATGTGCTAATCTTTGTTGCCATTTAATATTCACAGCTTTAGTCATCCTACAGATAGTAATCCCGCTGAGATTGAAATATTCATTTCAAATTTTCAATTAAAGTATAACAAATTTCAATCCGTCGCAACTGTCAAATTGGTGTATGATTCCAACTATTTTTTCCAGTGTCAGTTTGATTATTTTATCTGTATTCCACATGTTTTGCACGGTATATTTGGTGATTTGATGTTGGGCCACTTCTCTATGTTGCCATGCAATATTTACAATTGTAAACATCCCGCATATTGAAAATATATGAAATCATTGTTTCCATTTTCAATAGTCATATATTTAATTCCTAATACATGACAGCTGTCAACATGAATTATGGTAATTTTTGACTTAGATAAAAACAATTCTGCACCCACTGCACATCAGAAAAATTCTCATAGTATGTTCTAGCACACGATTCATCATAATTTAACTTAGAGAATCATTGAAATTTCAATCGTATGGCTTCTATATTTTTCAGAATTATGTTAATATTAATATTTGGATTAATATTTGGATTCATATCAATATTTTTATTTTGGATTTGCATATAGCTGCGCCACAGAGAACATTGCTCCTGAACTTTTGCTTTTTTTGGACTGAAAACACACTTTCCTAGTTTCTGACTCCGGACACTCTACCTATGAACACTCAGAGCATCTTCAGGTTGATCTGGTTCTTTGCTGTAACTACCTTAGACCCTGGAAATCGTCGTGCAAAGATTTATCTGGTCCTTCCTTGTACAGTGTACAACTTTCATGGTGGGATAATCTACATTTCAAAGGCTTGTCTTGTGCTCTGGTTGACATTTACATCATAATAGCACACTGCTACGATTGGATACCTACAGAGGTACATCTGTCGGTCATGCACATGCCTTTCAAAGGATGAATTTTTCAGTAGCATCATTGGCGCTAATTACTGTCACCTGCTGTCTTATATGCGATGTGAACATTTGTCCATACAAGCTCTGTAGTTACAAGTACAATGGAACAAAGTTCAACTTCAAACGACATCACAAGTTCAGTCACTGTCCTATTCACTACTATGCAAATTCTGTGTCAACTTTCACATGCAAGTATTTACAACTTGCAGGAGATATTGAGTCTAACCCTGGTCCTCATATCTCCTACAATGGTACCACTGCAAGGGATCCTTGTGGTAGTTGTTCAAAACCCGTCAAGTGCAATCAGAGGAATTTACTTTGTGAATGCTGTTATTTATATTGGCATCACAAATGCATTCCCAACTTGTCAGTAGCAGACTACAACAGACTCATTTCAAGTTCTGATCCATGGATTTGCACACAGTGCTTATCACTTCCGTTTTCCAACTGCAATTCATCATTCTTTGACCTCTTATCGTCTAGTTCACTTTCTTCAAGTGTGGACAATACTTCTGATGAATCGGTAAATGAACTTCAAGATGGACCAGCTAGCAGAAGTGGTCTACATACTATGTTATTAAATGCCCATTCACTTAAACGGGTTAGCAGAGCTGGCTGCAAATTAACTCAGTTTCAGTCACTTGTCTATTCACGAAGACCAGCAGTGATAGGTGTGACTGAAACCTGGCTTACTGGGGATATTTTGGACAGTGAAATCCTACCCAGTGGTTACAGTACCTAGTATTTTAAAAGGTAACGGCAAAGATGTGTCAACGGCTTCTGACAAAGCTCAACTTTTTAATGATTTTTGTTATTCAACTTTTAATCATGATAGTACTTGTACTGATAGTGAATTTAATTTTAATAGCGATGCCCATTCAAATCCTGCCTTGGGTGATATTATTTTTACAGTTGATGAAGTTTACAATGTTCTTAAAAATTTAGATCCCAATAAGGCTGTGGGCAATGACAAGTTATCTCCCCGTCTTCTTCGGGAATATGCCAGGGAGTTATCCCCTTCTCTGTGTGACCTTTTTAACATGTCACTGAATGCGGGAAAGCTACCATCACAGTGGAAACATGCTAATGTTATTCCTGTGTATAAGAAAGGTCTGAGGGAAGACGTTTGTAATTATAGACCTGTTTCTTTGTTGAGCTCAGCCAGCAAAGTGATGGAAAGGTGTTTATTCAATATAGTTTATCCAATCTTATCTGAAAAGATATATAGTTTACAACATGGTTTCTGCAAGGGGAAGTCATGTAGTACCCAACTTGTACAAATTGTTCATGACATCGGAGAAGTCTTAGATAAAGGAGGACAGGTGGATATGCTTTATCTGGACTTCTCAAAGGCATTTGACAAAGTACCTCATGACAAATTATTAAATAAGTTGCATTCTTTTGGTTTTAATGGTATGCTGCATAATTGGTTCTCTAATTATTTGTCACATCGAAGACAGAGAGCGGTAGTTGAAGGTGAATGCTCAGATTGGTTGCCTGTTTCTTCAGGAGTTCCCCAGGGATCCATTTTGGGTCCTTTTTTAATTTTTATTATATGTCAATGATGTGCCAGTCTGTGTATCTCCTAAGACTACCTTAGCTCTCTTTGCTGATGACTCCAAGTGTTTTCGTGTGATAAAAAATTCACAAGATTGTGAAGCTTTACAGAGAGATATTCATTCTCTTTATAGCTGGAGTGTCAAATGGGGTATGACTTTTAATACAGGAAAGTGCAATGTCCTCCACTTTACACGATGTAAAAATTTTCTGAATTTTGATTATATCATGAATGGTAATGACTTAGCATCAGTTAAAAAATACTGTGATTTAGGTGTTGATCTCACTTTCGACTTGAATTGGAATACTCACATTGATCGTATTTGCATGAAATCTCATAGATTGCTTGGCATGATCAAGCGCACTTGTGGCTACAAATGTGACTCTAAAACACTTAAAGCTCTTTACTGTTCACTAATGCGTAGTCATCTGGAGTACGGAAGTGTCGTTTGGGCAGCCCAGTCTAAGCGCAACTTAGTAAAAATTGAAAAAATCCAAAGAGCAGCAACAAGGTATATTCTTAATTATCCCACTGACATTGATTATAAACAAAGATTAGTTGCTGTAAACCTTTTACCGTTGTCATTTCGCAGGGAGATTCTTGATCTGATTTTCTTTTATAAATGCACTACTGGGAAATACTCTTTAAATGTTCATAAGTATGTCAAAACTCACTCATCTAAAATTAATACACGTTCTAGTGCTGATACAATGCACTGGATAGAAACCATTGTAAAACTGTCACTTTACAACACCTTCTCTTTAATAGAATTGTCATTCTCTGGAACAATTTACCGGCGACAATTAGAACCACTGCTTCACTTTGTACATTTAGAGTAACATTGACGAAATGGTATTGGGATAAATTTTATAACTGTTTTGATCCAGACAACACTTGTACGTGGATTTCTCGTTGTCTGTGTAGCAGGTGTAGACCTATGTAGATTTTATTTGATTGTTTTAGACTTTCTTCATTTTTTATCTCCTGTATGTTATTGTTGTTTGCTTTTTTCATTTGTACATATTTCATTTCATTAGGGTGACTGGCTTTGTATAGGTGGTTCGCACCTGTTTCAGTCATCCTATCCTATGTCGGTACACGTATCGTGTCCGCTGTGGATGAATATTATAAATAAAATAAAATAAAATAAATATAATATATCAAACATACATACATACATACATACATACATACATACATACATACATACAATATCAGTGTTCGCGTTTACGCAAAAACATACGTATATTACGCATTTAAATTGACTCTCTACGCATTTTTTTCATTGTTCTGCGATTTCTATACGCAAAGGATAACAGTAAAATGTTTCCGAAAGCACTCCCCGCGAATGAGCTTAGGCGACAACAAGACGAAATGAGTGCCCGCTTGACACTAAATTTGTTAAAACATTTCTGTCAATCACTCATTGTGTTGAAGGTTTCGGATTCTCTGGGCGTAGTTCGAAAAATCGACACAGCATTTCAAAGGCACGTTATCATGTCAGCTGTGTGCCTATTAACAACGTTGCTAATTTTCAGGCGGGCGATAGTTTCTGAAACTGATGAAACAAAGTGAGTGATTGACAGAAATGTTGCAACGAATTAAATGCCAACCATGCATGATCATCGTGTCTGCTGCTGCTAAATTTGATCATGCACACACTCGTCTTTCAACTTTGCTCCACATTAGTCCGTGAAATAAAAATGATTTAGAGGGTCAATTGAAAGACACTACCTGGCAACACAACATGGAGAACAAGGAGAAGCGCAGTGAAATTGAACTCATGTCGGTATCCATGACGTATTGTCCGGTTGTCGCCGATACATCAACATGCAAAACGATATCAGCGCCACGGTGAAGCTGTGAGCCGTGATGATGATGCCCCGGTTACCAAAATATCTCGTCCACAACCACTCACAGGCGACCAAGAGCAGTGGGAGACTGAATATCCATGGTTACGTTTTGATGTATAACATAAATGTATAAATTTTGAACACTGCCAGTTCCTTGATTAGCTAACTCTAACCTTCGGGTTGCTCAATGAGTTTGACGGTCGCAAGTATACCATCATACGTTACGTTTCAGCATGTTTGAAACACAGCCCAGTAGTTCAAGTTTTTCATCGAACTATTTTTATTAGAATAATGTTAAATGTACATCGTACAATCTGAATTGGTAGTGTAAAGTTATTGAACAGCTCATCATCTGTCTTATGATTGCAGGATGCATGAAACTTAAATAACAGATACCATTACTTTGTACTTGAAGTAATTTTGTTATTTTATATATATATATATATATATATATATATATATAATATATATATATATATATATACATAGATACATACATACATACATACATACATACATACATACGTATGTACGTACGTACGTACGCAATACATGATGAAATTCAGTTTCAACACATTGCAAAGTACATAACTTGCATATACTTTCTCTCTAGCTAAACCTTAAAAACGGCCACTTTAAGTAAGCAGGTTATGGTTCGAAAGCCTAACTCTAAAAGACCTAACCTAAATATTTCAAAATTTACACAACTCAAATACTTTTCAGAAGTCGAAATATTTTAAAAACACGATATGACTCCAGCTTTAAAGAATTGGCCAGGTCACTTGACCATAGTTGGCTACCGATATTGAGGCATTGTTGTTTAAAAGTAGAAATGAAAAGTAATTCATCGCCTACAATTGGCATATCCCATTTCAGAGGTAAACACGATGATAAGAAAGAAGGCTGGAATATTATTTAGATTAAGACAAGTTGTACCACAAAATATCCTCACTTTGCTCTATGTATCATTTATTCAACCCCATGTAATATATGGCTTAGAAGTATGGGGAATACATTTGCATCGTATCTTAATCCAATTTATATCACTCAGAAAATGTGTATGCGTAGTATAACATTCTCTAAATTTAGAGAGCCATCTTTACCTTTGTTCTACAATTTACGTATTTTGGATGTTCATAAGCTCTACAAGTTGCTAGTCTGTACTTTTATGTTTGAGTTACTCCACCAAAATATTCCTCACAACTAATCAGATTATTTTCATATTGTAAACCATTGCTACGATACCCGCCAAAAGGTGGACCTGAATTTAGTTTTGCCTAGAATGTATACATCTGCAGGTCAATCTTCAATCTCTTACACAGGTGCAAAACTATGGAACACATTACCGAATTCTATTAAAAATAAAACATCTAGATATAAGTTCACAAAAGCCCTGGGAGACTATAGAGAATGTCTTACTATGTATTAATGTGCTTATTTATCTGGTCGAATGCGAAGGTGAAACGAATTCTATCTGTAATCAGTTTTTTTTACTGTCACAGTTACTATCTTCTCTTCACAAAATTACATGTATCATTTATTAGACAGCAGCCCGTAATAGCTTTTTATAATGCAATGTACAAATGAGTTCACGGGGCTAGGCTCGACTATCGCATGGCTGTATTCCTAGCTCCTTATTGTCACTGTATTCTGCGGAATTTGAATTGTATTATGATTCTTAACGCTTAAATATGACAATAAAATGATGATGATGATGATGATGATAATGATTATGATGATGATGATGATGATGATGATGATGATGATGATGATGATGATGATGATGATGATGATGAGTTCATGAAGCATTCGAACATTTTACCTGCTATCGTACATAAGACAAACTGATTAAAACGGTTAATGAATCGCTAAACTAAGATTCAGACAGTATTTCTGGCGTTTTATAATTAAGTGATTATGCAACCTGATTGGTGACGGAACTATCATTACCATCTAATATGCTGTGAACGATAATGTGACATTAAATGGAAAAACACACGAGAGTCTATGTCATACCAGGCTATAAAGACAATGAGAAGACGACATCAAGCATGCTGTAAATTTTGAGATGGCGTCGCACAGCTATTTAGCTCAGCCAAAGATTCAGTAAATGTTAAGTAATTTGTGAAACAAAGATTGAAATATTTGTTGGGTTCACCTTGGAGCTTGTCAAGCAGTCATAAGTTGGGTGAGAAAGAAGTGTAAATGTATCCAAATTTATGCTAAATACCCGATTACCTGGCTTGTCTTTTTCCCCAATTTTAGACTTAAAAGCAACTTAACTCTACTTAACTCCATTCTGCCTAGGTAAAATGTTTTGTTTGACAATTAGATTATTACATTATCAATTACAGATAGTTCAGCTTTGCTTACCATAATTTTAATCACTGTATTTTATTGGCAGTCTTTCAACCCCTGCCATTGTAAAATGAGGACAGATATACAAAGATAGTCGTTTGTTCTATAATATATACTCGTTTTTCAAGCGAAACATTCACTTTCAGAAAATACCATTAAGTTTTGTACTTAAATTTATTTATGATTGATACCAAAATTTAGGTTTTCTATAACAATCATCTAACCGCTTAGACCTCAAAGTAAAGTGTTGCTACCCTACTAAATTTCAACATCACTGCTTTTTGAAAATATATACTATAAGGGGGTGGTGGGTCCTGGTCATCTTTGATGAGAAATATTGCTTTGAACAAAATGTGTTGGTGCCGTGCAGCTCTGCCTTAGGAGTAGTAATAATTCGTAGTGACAACAAAGCTAACAGAACAGATGTGGCTAAAATGAGATGACTCTGGTGGCAGGAACAGCTATCCTTAACAAGATATTGACAAATTAGGGTAGATTATAGTTCGGTATGATTTCATCCCTTGGCATTGGTCGGTACCAAGAATTCTTCGCCTTCTCAAATTCCTTCTTATTATTGATCACCAACCATCCAAATTCATTGTATATATGTTCTGGACAGTAATCTTGTAATTCTCTCATTCTCTCATAGCTATGGGTAATCAGCCAGTTTCTTGCTGATTCATTGTGGCTTTGGTAAATCGGGGAGCTTGGAGAGGGCGCAGCGATGCCGACGAAGTCATAGATTGCCTGGTCGATGGTTCCGGGGAACAGACACTTATCATCAAAACGAACCAACATGGAGTTCTCCCTAAACCACTTTGGACCATCCTTTAGTAAATTAAACACCTTGTCTAACCATGAACAGTGGTCTTTCACTATTTTTGCAACGGGAAAGTATTTATCGCTTTCTTCATTATTTAGATTTGCCAAAATGGGTCCCCATCGACGTAGTCGAGAGGTGATCAGCCCCCTGGGGTCTCGAGCCAAAAATACAAATTTAACATTGTACTTCTGAAAAGTGAGTAGGCATGGCGTAATGTCACTGAAGCGAAGAACTTTGGCTATGATTATTTGTTTTGATCGACAGAATTTCGATAGTACAGCTGTAGTTATTGGATAATTCAGATTTCTAAAGCTTCTCCGACCTGGATGGACTCCTTTTAGATTCAGTTGATCCACATAGTAACCATGCGAGGAAAAATCACAGCTAAACATATCTCCTAGAAACTGGCAGAGCTGTGGCTGCATTTCCTCGAGGTAATCGGCACTGTCAATGTATGTGTGTTTGTGAAATACTGTTTTGCACAGCATGTGTCCCGGCTCTCCAACGTAGAAAGTATCATCTCGTTTAGAAAATAGCATGCCGGTTGCAGAAGAAGCGGAAGACATACGTCCAATTATAAGTAAACTCGTCTGGGCGTCACTTCGAATCGAGTCAGCTTTTTTGGACGATGTATCCTTTGTAAATGTCTCTGAATTGACTGAGGCTTCAATAGATTCTCTGTTGCCTTCAATCGCTGCTCCGGTTTGTTTTTTGGATGACTTGGGAGCTGGATGTGGCTTGTTTTGACCGGAAGGTTGAACACGAAATCTCTCCTCTGAACGTTTGGTCCACATTGAATAATAATATGGTGTAGTGATCATCAATACGGCTACCAGTATGGTTACGCCAACATACCTTTGCACTGTGTGAATTGAAAAGCAGAGAAATATTTCCTTAAAGTGACTATGTAACGTACGCTTTCTTTTGATTGTCATAGCACGTGCATTCCTAATTTCCTTAATTGTTAAGCGTGTTATCCTGAAACAACTCGGCCTGACCCCCTAACTGGACAAAATCCAACTAAGTGCAAACCAAAAGTAACTGCGTTTCATAGAGCGTAAATCTTGCTTGTGAACCATCAATAACTTGGTGAATAATCTGCACTTTTTCATCCGGTACACATCGATAAAAAATGCAAATAGCAATTTGTATTCAGTCCTTCTTGCAAATTCGGTAAAGTAAATTCAAATCTAAGATACCTTTTTCTTCAAGAACGGTTTAACCGACAAGTTTCATATTTTTCAATGCATACACCTTGGTCTGATCTTAATCACACTTTCTTAAAAAACTAATGAAATTTTCAGACTCGCATATATTAAAATTAGATCATTTAAAATCATAGTGATCACGAGAAGATAGCTTTATTATTCGATATACTGTCTGCCAAGCATCAATATGACGCTACTTTCCAAATTCACATATCATATTTGTTGTAGATCACGTACAGATTTGCATTAGATGACATTCCACTTCAATTGCAACCTATCGTACAATAATCAATCAAAATATTTTACAACCTTTTTCTACCGGTTTAAGGAAAATCATTCTTCATTGAAAAACGACCGCCATATTTATGAAAAAATTTGCTGATAATGAAGACATTGGGAAAGAGTAATGAATTTGCTTTCCATCAGGAAATGTGTGTGCCGTTACCAGTGAAGCAGGTAAGACATAAACTATAGGGTCAGTGTGGGTTAGTTTTTTGACCGTCGGATGCATTTATGAAAAAAAAACACCCTACCCTAAAAAAATTGCTACAAAAGGTTTCTCAACGGTTTTCTATAGGGTCAAATGTGCTTAATAACATAGTAAAAGTCTACCAAAATCTGGCCACCGGAAACGTGTCATTTTCAAGATGGCGTCCAAGATGGCCGCCATATACTGACAATGGCCATAACTACTTAAATATTAAACCTAGACTAGTGATGTCTGTGTCTACCACCATGTTTTAGTGGTTTAGGAATCCACGTACCATATCTTGATTATTGGCAAGTGATCATAAGTCCCATAATATGCATATTTATACATTTATTTAAAATAATCACTGTCACATTCTTCGTCCGGAACATGTTGCTCATGTGGATTTTCACAATATCCGAGGTTAGGTTGTAAAGGGAAAGCAACTCCACACATCGTTCATATTTGGGTTGTTTGCGTTTTGTATATGAAATTGTGTATAATATAAGTGTATATCATGTTTGGCTGTTTTATGTAAAATGTTGTTTAACCATGGCGAGACGTACCCGTATCTACGTCTCTTGATATTACTCCGCACTGGAGCGGAAAGACTAGTGTGACACTGCTATCCTTTGGCGCTACGTTTCAAAAACAGAGTTTCTTCATCAGTCGCTTAAAATTCGTTCTTGATTGGTGAGATGTGTTGAATGGTTGATTGTTTTTATTTGCTAGCATGTTGTTCCACTTACATTTGTTGGTCAAGTAGGGAAGCTGGAATGTCTACTGTTTGGTCTTGTTGTGTTTATGTAGGTTCGTGTGAACCTGAGTTCGACCTGTTGTCGCTTTTGTGAAGTCTGGTGCTTATATATGCGATTATTGGTTGATTTTAGAACCTTTTTCTTAGTGTTTCGTCTTTTTCAAGATCACTCTAGTTTTCTGTCAGGGCTTGCTTGATTTTTGTCGTTTCAATGTACGGGCTATATGTTGTTATAATGACTACTGTATTGTTTGTGGCGTTCTTTCTTTCTATTTTTGTTCAAGCTGTCTTTTTCTACTTTTATGATGTTTCTCTGATAATGCGTTCTATTTTATTTTAGCTCATATTTGTTATGTATATAAATACCAAAAAGAGCTTATATGGTGAGTCGGTGGCGTATGTATGTCTGATGTATGTATGTGGGTATGTATGTGCGGATGTATGTCCCATACCGCCAAAGCTACCATCTCAGTATTTGGTGTACAGGCAGATGCAGGGGTTGAATGTGACGTTGTTCAAATGAACATGTCAGTGTCAAAATGTGCAATGAGGTAAGAAAAAGGGAAATCCTGCAAATGTGCTAGAGTGGTGGCGTGCCAGTGACTGAAACAGGCTACTCTACTGACCTTGAGTCAATTCCTGTCATTGTTTATGAACTGTTACATATTAACAGACCTGCTCAAACTAAGTGAGACTAGCTGCTTCTGCTATTAGTCCGTGGGCTGGTGGGCCCACCGTGCACCCCCCCCCCCCACATCCCTACTTCTTGGGTATTTTTTTGTTCTTTAGGACCTGCTGAACAAGAAAAAAGATGTTAACATTGGATATTTTGGGATGCACTACCTATCTGGGCTGGTTTTTGATTTGCATGTACCGCAAAAAATGGCGAAAAATGAGTAGGGGTAGGGGTACTATATCCTCCCCTACATTGAGTAAACTAGCATGAAATAGCACAAACCATACATTTGTGGAAAGCTGAGATTCTGTTCTTCATGACGAACACCAACTTTAGCAAAATTAATTTGTGTACATAGAATAGGACGACTTTAAAATGAATTTTTTTGACAAATTTGAAATTTTTTACCCAAAATACCATGTAACAATTGTGATTTACTTGTTATTAAGCAAAATTTTGACAGCTTTTTGTGTTTGAATTATTAATTCTCACATATTAAACAAGAAAAAAAGTGTTAACATTAGATATTTAACTATACACTACTTCTCTTGAGTCAATTTTGAATTGCGTGTATCTGTATGGGGTGTGCAAAAGCTAGGGGTAGGGGTACAACATTCTTTCCTTGATGAAGTAAACTGGCTTGAAATGCCATATACCTTATAGTTTTAGAAAGCTTAGATACTGTTCTTTCTAAAATGCATAAAGTTTCAGTGAAAAAATATGACGTCATAGAATTGGATAACTTTAATCGATTTTTCTGGTAATTCAGTATTTTTAACCGGAAGAAAATACGATAACTATTCTTTCCTCCTTATGAAGCAATCAAACACATTTATGGATGTTATTTACTAATTGCAATGTGCTGAAGAAGAAAATAAATGTCAAAATTGGGTATTTACCATGCATTATTGTCTTTAGTCACTAAAATAGCAAGTTTTGCTACACTGGTATATCGTGAATGGGCATTTTATTGTTATGCAATGAACTAATGCACAGCCTTAAAAACAAGACTCGAAAACGTGCACACATAGTCATATTGCCATTTCTCCTTCAAGTAAATAGATTATTGACGACTGTCTATTGTTATAATTTCATTTTAAAAATTTTTCTATAATATAATTTTGTTAAGGCGTATTTGGAAAATTGTCTTTGCCTCCTTGTCTTACTTTATATACAGCAAGCATTACTAACAATCTATTAGGCCGAGGCTAGAAGGGGCGTCTACGTGAACCTCCCCCTCACCCCACAGGATAACAAACCTGTAATTTTCAGAAGCCTTGGGATCCCTAGAATAAGAAATGGGATTTTAACAGACAAAATATAGGGACTCAATAGCTGTTACGGTCATGTTTTGAAGGGTACCACAAAATCACGATTTTGTGACCCACGTGGATTTTTGTCAAACCTGTCTTCTTGTACGTGATCTGCTGAGCTTACTGTTTAATATGACCTAGGTTATGGGGTATCATTAGAAAGGTGATTTATTCTTCTTGAAAATGGTATATAGCAATATGCAATATCTTCTATAGTTTTCATGAAATAAGGCCATAATTTACCCCATACCCCAAAGTTTTATGTCACAAATTACTGTCAAAACTAATCTAAATTCCACCAATTATTTACCTATACATAATACAAAGGGCAATACTGTGTATTAACTTTGTGTTATTTGCTACAGGTACATGTTAGAAACTTGGAATAAACTTTTAAGAGAAAAAATATTGGAATCCTGTAGCTGTAACAGTCATATTTTGAATGGTACTGAAAAATCACAGTATTACTGACTCGCATTCGTTTTTGTTAAACCTGTCTTCTTATAAGTCTTCTGTTGAGCTTATTTTGAACATAACGAGGCCAATGGGGTACCATTAGAAAGTTAATTTACTCTTCTTTAAAGTGATATGTTGCAATATGCAATATCTTCTATAGTTTTCATGAAATAAGATCAAAACTTACCCCATACTCAAACGTTTTATGTCGCAAATTACCATCAAAACTAATCTCAAATTCTACCAATTATTTCCTAGACACATTACAAAAGGCAATTCTTTGAATAAAATATATTTTATTTGGTACAGGGACATGTCAAAAATATGAGTTAGACTTTAAAGAGACAAAATATTGGTATTGAATGACTGTTACTGGCACGGTTTGAAGGGTACCGTGAAGTCAGAGTATTACCGACTCGCATATGTTTTTGTTAAATGTGTCGTCTTGTAAGTTTTCTGCTGAGCTTACTTTTTACCATAGTCTAGATTATGGGCTGCCATTGGAAAGACAATTTATTTGGCTTTAAAATGACATATTGTAATATGCTAATATCTTCTATAGTTTTCACAAGAAATAGGACCAAACCTTACCCCATACCCCAAAGTTTTATCTTGTATATTACTGTCAAAACTAGCATTTAATTTCGATAAATTCTATAAAAAAGACAAACTTTGTATGAAACCTATTTATTTGTTACAGAGACATTTCCAACTATGAAAGATACCATTAACAGGATAATTATTGTGATTTAATGGCTGTTAGCATCATAGTTTGAAGGATAGCAGGATATGTGTTGCTGAAACCCGTGAAATTTTATTAAACAAGTTTCCATGAAATTTATCTGCCACCTTTATTTTATCCGTAACGCAGATTATAGGGTATCATTACAAAGCTTTTATCACTCTTTATTTTAGCATATGATAAAGTGCATTATCATCTGAAGTTGTAATGAAATGGCAAAAAACTTACCCAGCCCTTAGTTTTATGTGCAAACTACATCTGTTCGAAAACTTTGCAGTTTGCGAATTTGGAATATGGGGTAAGTCTGGTCCTATTTCATGAAAACTATTAAAGATATTTCATATTACAATATGTCACTTTAAGGCAAAATAAATTTTCTTTCCAATGATAGCCTACAAGATAAGTTACAGTAAAAGGTAAGCTCAGCAGATGACTTACAAGATGACACATTTAACAAAAACACATACGAGTGGGCAAGACTGAGACTTTACAGTACCCTTCAAAACATGACAGCAACAACCATTCATTCCCAATATTTTGTCTGTTAAAAGTCTATCTAATATTTGTAACATGTCTCTGTAGCAAATAAAACAGATTTCATACAAATCATTGCCTTTTGTAGTATGTCTACGTAAAAGTTTGGTAGAATTTGAGATTAGTAGTGATAATAATTTGCAATATAAAGTTAGGGTGTGGGGTAAGTTTTGGTCTTATTTCCTGAATACTTAAGAAGATATTATATATTTCAATATGTCATATCAAAGAAGAAAAAATTTACCTTTCTAACGATACCTCAATAGCTGGGTTATATTAAAAAATAGGCTCAGCAGATGACTTATAATAAGACAGGTTTAACCAAACGTATACGAGTTGGCAATACTGTGAGTTTGTGGTACCCTTCAAAATATGACTGTTACAGCTACACCATCACAATATTTTTTCTGTTAAAAGTTCGTTTCAAGTTTCTAACATAAACCTAAAGCAAATATACTAAATTTAATACAAATCATTGCCCTTTATATTGTGTCCCGGTCAATAGTTGTCAGAATTTGAGATTAGTTTTGACGGTAATTTGGAATATAAAACTTTGGGGTATGGGGTAAGTTGTGGTCCTATTTCATGAAAACTATATAAGATATTGCATATTGCAATATATTATTCTAAAGAAGAGTAAATTACCTTTCTAATGATGCCCACCCTGCTACATTATGTTAAAAAGTAAGCTCGGTAGAAGACTTACAAGAAGACAGGTTTAACAAAAATGTATGCGAGTTGGCAGTACTGTGATTTTGAAGTACCATTCAAAATATGACTGTTACAGCTAGAGTATCTGGATATTTTTCTGTTAAAAGTTTATTTCAATTTAATAACATTTACCTGTATCAAATAAAACAAATTTTATACAAATCATTGCCCTTTGTATAATGTCTAGGTAAATAATTGGTAGAATTTAAGATTAGTTTTGACAGTAATTTGTGACATAAAACTCTGGGGTATGGGGTAAGGTTTGGTCCTATTTCTTGAAAACTATAGAAGATATAGCATATTACAATATGTCATTTTAAAGCCAAATAAATTGTCTTTCCAATGGCAGCCCATAATCTAGACTATGGTAAAAGTAAGCTCAGCAGAAAACTTACAAGACGACACATTTAACAAAAACATATGCGAGTCGGTAATACTCTGACTTCACGGTACCCTTCAAACCGTGCCAGTAACAGTCATTCAATACCAATATTTTGTCTCTTTAAAGTCTAACTCATATTTTTGACATGTCCCTGTACCAAATAAAATATATTTTATACAAAGAATTGCCTTTTGTAATGTGTCTAGGAAAACAATTGATAGAATTTGAGATTAGTTTTGATGGTAATTTGCGACAAAAACGTTGGAGTATGGGGTAAGTTTTGATCTTATTTCATGAAAACTATAGAAGATATTGCATATTGCAACATATCACTTTAAATAAGAGTAAATTAACTTTCTAATGGTACCCCATTGGCCTCGTTATGTTCAAAATAAGCTCAACAGAAGACTTACAAGAAGACAGGTTTAACAAAAACGAATGATACTGTGATTTTCGGTACCCTTCAAAATATGACTGTTATAGCTACAGGATCCCAATATTTTTTCTCTTAAAAGTTTATTCCAAGTTTCTAACATGCACCTGTAGCAAATAACACAAAGTTAATACACAGTATGCCTTTGTATTATGTATAGGTAAAATAATTAGATATTATTCCCTAATATTTTTCTTCGTTCAGCGAAGGAAAATACGAGTGACGTAATGACCGTGTCACCACGAGTCGGAGACGAGTGGTGACACGGTCATTACGTCACGAGTATTTTCCGAGCTGAACGAAGAAAAATATTAGGGAATAATATACTTATCACATGCACAAGCCAAGAATTCGTTATTTTTTGCAAATAAAATAAGTTTTCCATGACGATTCCGTGTTTAAACTTTTGAACTACTTTAGGAATAAATATCAGTTCGCCGTGCACAAGTTGTCGATCATTTCCAGTCGTCCGTCGTGTGCGTTAGCGCTCACGTTCATTCGTGTGTGGAGCAAATGACAGCTCTCGGTCTACACGTAGGCTACCTTCCGCAAAGTTATACTCTATTTCAAAGATAGCATAGTCCTAGAATTTTATCACAGACGAAGATACGCTATTTTTCGGGAACAAATATCGACTGAATCTCGACGGCGCGAACACTGTAAACGTCGCGCCTGACCCTGTTTGCAATGCGTACGGAACCCACGGTATACGCGACCAGCTTCAAGTTCGTTGTTTCCGCAAATTATTCACGTAATTCCTTCGGAATATACAGGCGGTACACTCTTGTGTTTACATTGTTCGGATTAGTAATGTCGTAGTCTGTGAAAATATCGATTTCATTACATGACTTTTGATCGTGGGAGAAACATCGGCCGCCATGTTGTTTGTTTACATATTTACGAGCACACCGAAGATCGACAAAAAAAGGTCCGACGCACCAAAATTGATGACATAGACGCGGGTTGTCGTGACGTAGAACGACCAGAGAATAAATCCCGTATTTTTTGTTCGGAGACTGTTTGATTATTGGCAGCAATGACACGACGAGGAACTAACGTGAACACATGAACTTTATTTGCAAGCTGGCCATGCCATGCTTGTCAACACCAGAACGAGGCTTACAGCCAAAACCTTTGCCATAGAGGGCGATATCACTACATCTCCCTTCTAAGATGAAGTTGTCCCTGCTGATGATTACAGATTTACAACTTTTTGAAAAGCAACAAATTTGATGTCTGATTTAAGACAGTATGTGTAACTTTGAACTTGAACAAACACAACTATTAAAAGTTTAGTTTAATGCATCGCCGCGAAGTCTCTAGAGGTGTAGAACAATATTCTACTGATTGTTCATGAGCATAAACATGTCTGAAAGTGATTTTCTTGCATGCACAACATGAACATCACAAGTCTAATTTGCTCGGCGGTTTTACAACTCTTCCTGAACGAGTCATGTAGGGTTCATTAGTTTCCTGCATAAGCGGTTGTGCAGGTGCAACATTTTCACTGGCAGTGGCTTCCCTTCAAATCTCCTGTGGTTTGTCTGGAATGTCCTGTTTGAGCGCTCTCAGAGGAATGTTTTGTGGAATGTCCGTATTTCCTCTGGTATCTGCATGCGGAGATAGTTTTATGTCTTTACTTTGCTGTGATCGATACGTCAGGTGACGACAGTTACGTCTAAGTGTCCCTTTTGGTGTTTGCACTATGTATGAACGCGGGGTGCCGCTGCACGAACAACAGTAGCGGGCATATTATCTCCCTTTACATACACTTTGTCTCCTGGTGATAAGCTCTTACGCTCCTGGACGCGATGACGAATGTCGAAGTTGCGTTTCTGACGGTTCCTTATTGACGACTCCTTTGCTCGTAATGCATCTTTATTGGGGAGGTATGGTTTCAATCTCTCAGGTAGGATTGGTACAGTGCTACGTATTCTCCTGTTGAACAATAGCTCTGCTGGTGAATATCCGTTTTCCAGTGGTGTCGAGCGATATGCCAATAAAGCCTTAGGCGGATCATCCACTGTTTTCAGCAACTTTTTGACTGTTTGCACAGCTCTTTCGATTGCTCCATTTGACTGAGGGTAGTGTGGACTACTGGTTACGTGTGCAAAGTCATAGTCTATTGCGAATTGCTGGAACTCTTCTGAGGCATACTGTGGGCCATTGTCTGACATTACAGTTTCTGGTACACCGTGGCGTGCGAAGATAGATTTCATACATCTGATGACTGTGAATGAAGACATAGAGTTGAGTTTTGACAGCTCCACATAGCGAGAATAATAGTCCACAAGTGCGAGGTACGTTGAGCCATTAAACTCAAGAAGATCAGTGGCAACTCTTTGCCATGGACGTTGTGGGAATTCGGTAGGAATTAATGGTTCAGCCCTATCTTTCTGACTTTTCACACATGTGTCACAGGTTTTCACCAAGTCGATGATTTCACGACTGAGTCCTGGCCACCATATTGCAGATTTTGCACGAGCACGACATTTTGATATGCCCTGATGACCTTCGTGAATTCTTTGTAGTAATTCACCTTGCATCTCCTTTGGAATTACTAGTCTGCTTCCTTTCACAAGCAGTCCATCATGAGTGGTTAATTCTCCTCTGACATGCCATTATGGTTTCGCAATTGGGGCTAGTTTCGACCATTCTGGCCATCCAGCTTTGATGTAGAGTGTGATCAGCTGACAAGCTGGGTCGTTTGATTGACATTTGCGGATTTGTTCAATGCGTGATGATGATGCTGGTATTCCTTGGTATACAGCGTTTACATAAGCTGCAGTCTCCTCTTGGAGTGCAAGATCCTCTGTTGATGGAGATGACTTAATCGGCGCACGTGAGAGAGCATCGGCTGTTGTCATATTGCCACCTGGTACATGTGATATTGTGTATGAATATCTCATCAGTCTGAGGCGGAAACGTTGGACTCTGGGAGGTAAGTCTTCCAAGTTCTTCGTCCCAAGCAAGGGTACGAGTGGTTTGTGATCAGTTTCAATATGAAAGGGTAGTCCCAGTAGGTAGTTGTTGAAGCGTTGACATGCCCATGTAATAGCCAGTGCTTCTTTCTCTATTTGTGCGTACCTTTGTTCTGTGCTGGACATAGCTCGTGACGCATAAGCTACAGGTCTCCAATGTCCGTCAGTCTGTTTTTGTGCCAAAACTGCACCAAGGCCATATGCTGACGCATCTGCAGAGAGTAACGTCTCAGACTGTAGGTTGTACATGGTGAGTACTGGTGTCGAACTAAGCAATGATTTCACTTTGAAAAATGCCTCGTCTTGCGCATCAGACCAGTGCCATGCATTTTTCTTTGATAAGAGGTCTCTGAGGGGCTTTGTAGTCTCTGCCAAGTCGAGTGTGAATTTGCTCAGTTGGTTTGCCATTCCCAGGAATCTTCTCAATTCAGTGATGTTGTTAGGTTTATCCATTTCGATGATTGCCTTAACTTTGAGAGGGTCAGCACTGATGCCATTTTCACCGATGATATGGCCAACAAATCTCACTGAACGAACTGAAAACACACATTTGTCTGGATTTAAAGTTAGACCAGATTTCTCTAATCTGCGCAGAACATCCATCAGACGTTTGTCGTGTTGCATCTGATTTTCTCCGAAGATAAGGATATCATCCATTTCGCATACTACTCCTTCTAAGCCTTCGAGGATTCGTTGCATGCGTTTCTGAAAATGTTCCGGTGCTGATGAGATACCGAAAGGTAACCTGCGGAATGCAAATCTTCCGAAGGGAGTCATGAAAGTTGTGAGTAACTGAGATTTCTCGTCTAGATCAATTTGCCAGAACCCACTGTTTGCGTCAAGTTTCGAGAATACCTTGGCTCCCTGTAACTGTGCCAAAGTTTGGTCGACTGAAGGTATGGGATGAAGTTCCCGGTGTACTGCTTCGTTGAGTCTTTGTAGGTCAACACATATGCGAACACGTTCTGAGTTTGCTTTCGGAACGACAACCATGCCTGCACACCAGTCGGTTGGCTGATCAATTGGCTTGATTACCCCAAGGTTTTGCATTCGTGTCAGTTCATCCTTGACCTTTGACATGAGCGGTTGCGGAACTTGTCTGGGTGTAGTAATTGCGTACGGCCTCACATCATCCTTGAGGTTGATTTCATATTTACCCTCAAGTTTGCCCAGTCCAGTGAATAACTGTGGAAATAGCTTTTTGTATTTCATGAGTTTATCTTGTTGCTCAGAGATACTGCTAAGATTAGCTCTGGACAAAATGTGTAGTGCTTCGATAGCTGGTCTACCAAGTAATGCTTGACTAAGGTGTTTCACAACATAAATGGTTTGACGTGATTGGGCAGTGTGTTTACGGCCACTTCGGTTTGAATTCAAGTGCAGTACTCCTTGAATTTTGCCAATAGTCTCAAGCTTGGTTTGTCCTGGTCCATAAAGTACTCTATCTGTTGGCTGGAGCTTTGATCGGTCAAACATCTCTGTGAATGTTTTCTCCGGTATTGCTGTCACATCTGCACCCGTGTCAATCTTGAAGTGTACATTGGCACTGCAGAGTCTTAGATCTACCATCCAAGGTTTGCCTTCAGTGGATTTGACTTCACCCAAAAATTCTGAGTCAAACTCAGCTTCTTGTAGAACGTTCATTTGTTTGGGTCGGCTTTGACTGCCTCTAGACCTGCAAACTTTTGCAAAGTGACCAACCTTTGAGCATGCGTTGCACGTGGCGCTCTTCGCTGGACAGTTCACTCTGTTGTGGTTTGGTTGGTTTCCACACCATGAACATCTAGAGTCGGAACTGTATTTGTTGTTCTGCTGACTGCTCGATCTTCCCATGGTGCCTTATTACTGGTGCTTTTGAATTTTTGATGAAATTCGTTTCCCTTCATTTGTTGACTGCGTCGTTGGTTTCGTCGTTTGCCCGACTTGACTGCATCCATATTGTCGTTGCTGACGCTGGTTGGGTTTCGAATGGCATGCTGTTGGCTTTTCACAGCCTCACTTTGACGTGCTTGGTCGACTGCCTTCACTAAAGTCAAATCAGCATCCATTTGCAATTTCTCTGAAAGTTTCTCGTCACGCAGCCCTACAACTATTCTATCACGGATCATTTCTTCTCGTAAGGCGCCGTATTTGCAATGCTCGGCCAGTCCGTACAGTGCAGTGATGAAGCTATCCACTGATTCGCCTGGTTCTTGTTTACGGTTGTTGAATTTTGCCCATTCAAATATGACATTTCGGCGGACGATAAAGTAGTCTTCGAACTTACTTTTAACAGTTTGAAGGTTTTTGAGTTCCTCATCTGTCAGTCCAAAAGACGGCAGAATTTCATCCGCTTTGCTTCCCATCGTATACAGGAGGGTGTTCACTTTGAGTGACCCATCCTTTGTTGACAGACCTGATGCAATGCTGAAGCGGTCGAATCGTTGAATCCATTTCGGCCATTCGCTTGGCTTCGAAAAGTCGAATTTGTCTGGTGCCTGGACTTGGAACGCTGCCATGATTCTTTCAAGATCCCACTTCTGACACCATGTTTGATTATTGGCAGCAATGACACGACGAGGAACTAACGTGAACACATGAACTTTATTTGCAAGCTGGCCATGCCATGCTTGTCAACACCAGAACGAGGCTTACAGCCAAAACCTTTGCCATAGAGGGCGATATCACTACAGAGACGACAAACTTGGCTTGTGCATGTGATAATTGGTGGAATTTAGATTAGTTTTGACAGTAATTTGTGACATAAAACTTTGGGGTATGGGGTAAATTATGGCCTTATTTCATAAAAACTATAGAAGATATTGCATTTGCTATATACCATTTTCAAGAAGTATAAATCACCTTTCTAATGATACCCCATAACCTAGGTCATGTTAAACAGTAAGGTCAGCAGATCATGTACAAGAAGACAGGTTTGACAAAAATCCACGTGGGTCACAAAATCGTGATTTTGTGGTACACTTCAAAACATGACCGTAACAGCTATTGAGTCCCTATATTTTGTCTTTTAAAATCCCATTTCTTATTCTAGGGATCCAAGGCTTCTGAAAATTACAGGTTTGTTATCCTATGGGGTGAGGGGGGGAGGTGCACGTAGACGTCCCTCTAGCCTCGGCCTAATAGATTGTTAGTAATGCTTGCTGTATATAAAGTAAGACAAGGAGGCATAGACAATTTTCCAAATATGCCTTAAACAAAATTATTTTATAGAAAAATTTTTAAAAATTAAATTATAACAATAGACAGTCGTCAATAATCTATTACTTGAAGGAGAAAATGGCAATATGTCTATGTGTGCACGTTTTCGAGTCTTGTTTTTAAGGCTGTGCATTAGTTCATTGCATAACAATAAAATGCCCATTCACGATATACCAATGTAGCAAAACTTGCTATTTTAGCGACTAAAGACAATAATGCATAGTAAATACCCAATTTTGACATTTATTTTCTTCTTCAGCACATTGCAATTACTAAATAACATCCATAAATGTGTTTGATTGCTTCATAAGGAGGAAAGAATAGTTATTGTATTTTCTTCTGGTTAAAAATACTGAATTACCAGAAAAAATCGATTTAAAGTTATCCAATTCTATGACGTCATATTTTTTCACTGAAACTTTATGCATTTTAGAAAGACCAGTATCTAAGCTTTCTAAAACTATAAGGTATATGGCATTTCAAGCCAGTTTACTTCATCAAGAAAGAATGTTGTACCCCTACCTCTAGCTTTTGCACACCCCATACAGATACACGCAATTCAAAATTGACTCAAGAGAAGTAGTGTATAGTTAAATATCTAATGTTAACACTTTTTTTCTTGCTTAATATGTGGGAATTAATAATTCAAACACAAAAAGCTGTCAAAATTTTGCTTAATAACAAGTAAATCACAATTGTTACATGGTATTTGGGTAAGGGGCAACATCAAAAGTTCAATGAAGGATAAAAAACTTAATTCTTTTAGTTTGGGGGTGGGGGGTTTTGACCTAAAAAAGTTTCTATCCTACAAATCGATTTAAGGTAAAAATTGCCAGGGGAATGAATATTTTGAAAAAATAGAGCAGAAATGCACACATTCGTATTGAATCCAGCGGAGGGAGTTGTTTTAACACGGTGCAGAGCTGCACCTGGCCTAGTTAGTGTAAACAATGCAGGCTGTTGGCTTCTGTTGCACCATAGATGGTAGTTTCTCTACTGTTTCTGGTTGCACTCGGAATTTATTTTTAATTATATCTTGCTACATTTCTGGTGCATGTGTAGTCCGCCTGAATGGAGCAGTGTGAACTGAGTTGTTACAACCACCAGGACAGATGAGATAAATTTTATGCCTCTGGAAGGAGAAACCTGGACTTTATTGTTGTTGTTCTTGTTCATTCATTGATAAACTTCAAGTTTGTTGTTAGTATGTTGTATTTACATTGGATGAAACACAAAGTGTGTTCCCAATCTTAAGCCCCACTAGCTGTATCTTTTAGCATTATTTTTATGATTTACTTTCAAACTAAAATAAGTTTGTGACAATGTAGTCATTTAGGTCTGTGTACACACTGCCGGGGCTATATATGCAATTTTGAACAAGATAAAGATTACACTGCGATTAAATGTTCGCCCAAACATTAAATCACAGCCCCATGCAGAAAAGCTAAAACCCTTGATACTATGCATATCTGCATTTAAATCTTCATATAAACTGCACAGCGTAGTCCAAACTGTAATCCACAAGGGTGAATGTTTTCAACTATGACATTGTATGTTCTGATTCCTTTTTAATTTATTAATTTTTGAAAATGCCAGGAAATCAAAATGACCGTTAATAAAATTTTAATTTACATGTCAAATGTTTCTGAAAGGAATGGTTTCCTAATGCAGTAAAAGCTCATATCTCTTCAGAGGGTAGATTTCAGAGAGGAAAGAATAGGTAGATAATTTGACGTCAACAAATTTCAAGAGTTACAGCTAGTGGGGCCTTAACGATGCATTACTTTATTTCACCCCTAAATTGACTGATCCTTAGCTTCGCTTTACATAGATAGAGCCTGGCAACAGGTTCAATATAAGTCAATTAAGTTTCTAGGGGGTGGGGGGTTTGGGGGGAAACTAAGGGAATTAAGTTTTTTATCCTACATTGAACTTTTGACGTCGCCCCTAAAAAATTTCAAATTTGTCAAAAAAATTCATTTTGAAGTCGTCCTATTCTATGTACACAAATTAATTTTGCTAAAGTTGGTGTTCCTCATGAAGAGCAGAATCTCAGCTTTCCAAAAATGTATGGTTTGTGCTATTTCATGCTAGTTTACTCAATGTAGGGGAGGATATAGTACCCCCTACCCCTACTCATTTTTCCGCCATTTTTTGCGGTACATGCAAATCAAAAACCAGCCCAGATAGGTAGTGCATCCCAAAATATCCAATGTTAACATCTTTTTTCTTGTTCAGCAGGTCCTAAAGAACAAAAAATACCAAGAAGTAGGGATGTGGGGGGGTGCACGGTGGGCCCCACCAGCCCACGGACTAATAGCAGAAGCAGCTAGTCTCTCTTAGTTTGAGCAGGTCTGTTAATATGTAACAGTTCATAAACAATGACAGGAATTGACTCAAGGTCAGTAGAGTAGCCTGTTTCAGTCACTGGCACGCCACCACTCTAGCACATTTGCAGGATTTCCCTTTTTCTTACCTCATTGCACATTTTGACACTGACGTGTTCATTTGAACAACGTCACATCTCAACCCCTGCATCTACATGTACACCAAATACTGAGATGGTAGCTTTGGCGGTATGGGACATACATCCGCACATACATACCCACATACATACATCAGACATACATACGCCACCGACTCACCATATAAGCTCTTTTTGGTATTTATATACATAACAAATATGAGCTAAAATAAAATAGAACGCATTATCAGAGAAACATCATAAAAGTAGAAAAAGACAGCTTGAACAAAAATAGAAAGAAAGAACGCCACAAACAATACAGTAGTCATTATAACAACATATAGCCCGTACATTGAACACGGTGGGCCCCTCCAGCCCACGGACTATATGCATGTTGCTAAAGTTGGCCTCCAGTACCTAAAGTTTCAAACGTTATTTACTTTTGTCATTCTTGTTTTTCTGGTTGAAATATTTCTTGTTGTTTTTCTGGTTGTACTGTACAGATATCATTGTCATAACATCAACGTAGAATTTTCCTGCACTGAACAGATAGAAACAACATTTATTGTTGATCTTTGGTACCCATACTAGTATGTACCAATTCTGATCAAATGTGAGCGACACCGTATAATTACGGTATTTTTATATTGTCGGTCTTGTAATTTTTCACTAAATTGTGTGACTTTCTGTGTAAAATCGGTTTCGTTGTTGCATGTTCTGATGTATCGGTGTGTTTCATTTTTGACCAGACCTTTAAATGTTGCTGCCGGATGGCATGAGTTTCTTTGTAAGAACTGGAATTTATCTGTTGGTTTTATGTGTATCTTGGTGTCGAGAATATTCTTTTTGTTGTATCGACGACCTTTGTAGATTGTCAGGTCCAAATATGTGATTTCTTGAGAGGAGCTTTCAAACGAAAATTTGAAAGTAGGATGCATTTTGTTGATGTTTGATATGAATTCATAGAGCATTGTGTTCCCATGAAAATCAGAAAGCATCGTCCCTGAACCTCAGCCAGGTCGATATTTGTTGTTTGTGTTTCTGTATTATTCTCATTCTGTCTCGCGAAATGTAATTTCTGCTATTTCCGGCGACGAGGGAGACCCCATAGAGCACCCCATATTCGCCGGTAGAATTAATCGTTGGATTCAAATGTTTGGTTTTTTAAGATTATTTTTAGCAGAGCTATCATGTATTTCGTTGGTGGCTGCTTGATTATGTAATTGTTTGATGATCTTTCCTGACTGAATGCTCTACTGACTGATTCAACTGCCTCATTATGTGGTGTATTTGTGTACATTGAAATTACATTTTGTGTTACTAGTGTCGCATTGGCCAGAACGGATTTTCTCAATTTTCCGTATAAAGTCTGTTGTATCTTTGATGTATGTTATTTGTTTCTTGACGATTTGTTTGAGAAAGTGGTCAATGAATTCTGATATGTGAAATGTTGGACTGGAGCATCCACTTATAATTGGCCGTCCTGCGAGCTTAGTTCCTGATGGCGGCATTTTATGTATTTTCGGTAGAAGGTACCAAAGCAGTGTTCTTATTTTTCTATTGACTTGATTCAAATATTCATATATGGGATAGTCAATGTGTTTTTCATTGTACATTGCTGTTGGGAGATTGTGTATGTCTCCTATTGTATTGTTTGTGTTGATCGTTAAGTTGACGTTGACATTCTCTTATGTAATCATCAGTGTAAAACTGCTGTCCCCGTCCTTTATCCAACGGTTTGATGGTTATCTTCTTGCTTTTCGATAGCGTTTTCAACGCTATTTGTTCTGCATGTGTCATGTTGTTTTTTGTGTTTCGAATAGGTGTGTTTACAATAGCCAATTTTGTCGCTTCCAAATAATTTTCTAGTTTTGAGTTCTCAGTTGTATATGGTATCCATTTTGAGTTCATTTTGAATGGGTGTTGTACGGTTATCAACGATCATCAAACAATTACATAATCAAGCAGCCACCAACGAAATACATGGTAGCTCTGCTAAAATAATCTTAAAAACAAAACATTTGAATTCAACGATGAATTCTACCGGCGAATATGGGGTGCTCTATGGGGTCTCCCTCGTCGCTGGAAATAGCAGATATTACATTTCACGAGACCGAAATGAGAATAATACAGAAACACAAACACACAAACAACAAATACCGACCTGGCTGAGTTTCAGGGACGATGTTTTCCTGATTTTCATCGGAACCCAACACTCTATGAATTCATATCAAACATCAACAAAATGCATCCTACTTTCAAATTTTCGTTTGAAAGCTCCTCTCAAGAAATCACATATTTGGACCTGAATATCTACAAAGGTCGTCGATACAACAAAAAAACATTCTCGACACCAAGATACACATAAAACCAACAGATAAATTCCAGTTCTTACAAAGAAACTCATGCCAACCGGCAGCAACATTCAAAGGTCTGATCAAAGGTGAAACATTACGATACATCAGAACATGCAACAAAGAAACCGATTTTACACAGAAAGTCACACAATTTAGTGAAAAATACAAGGCCGACAATATAAAAATACAAAATAGAATCCATTATCAGAGAAACAGATCATAAAAGTAGAAAAAGACAGCTTGAACAACAAAAAGAAAGAAAGAACGCCACAAACAATACATTAGTCTTCATAACAACTTAAAGCCCGTACATCGAAACGACGAAAATCAAGCAAGCCATGACAGAAAACTGGAATGAATTTGAAAAAGACGAAACACTAAAAAAAAGGTTCTGAATCAACCAATAATCGCATATAGAAGGAACAGAAATATAGGCGATACACGTACAAGCGCCAGACTTCACAAAAGCGACAACAGATCAAACTCAGGTTCACACGAACCTACACAAACAAAACAAGACCAAACAGTAGACATTCCAGCTTCCCCACTTGAACAACAAACGTAAGTGGAACAACATACTACCAAATAAAAACAATCAACCATTCAACACGTCTCACCAATCATGAATGAATCTTAAGCGACTGATGAAGAAAACTCTGTTTTCAAAACGTAGCGCCAAAGGATCGCAGTGTCACACTAGTCTCTCCGCCCCAGTGCGGAGTAATATCAAGAGACGCAGATTACGGGCACATCTCGCCATGGCTAAGCAACATTTTACATAAAACAGCCAAACATGATATACACTTATATTATACACAATTTCATACACAAAACAAAAACAACCCAAATATGAACGATGTGTGGAGTTGCTTTCCCTTTACTACCTAGCCTCCGAAATTGTGAAAATCCACATGAGCAACATGTTCCGGACGAAGAATGTGACAGTGATTATTTTTAATACATGTATAAATATGCATATTATTGGACTTATGATCACTTGCCTATAATCTAGATGTGGTAAGTGGATTCCTAAACCACTAAAGCATGGTAGTAGACACAGACATCACTAGTCTAGGTTTAATATTTAAGTAGTTATGGCCATTGTCAGTATATGGCGACCATCTTGGACGCCATCTTGAAATTAACACGTTTCCGGTGGCCAGATTTTGGTAGACTTTTACTATGTTATTAAGCACATTTGACTCTATAGAAAACCGTTGAAAAACCTTTTGTAGCAATTTTTTGGGGGTCAAACCATACTTTCAGCCGACTAATAAGCAAAAGCCCATTTGACTTGTGGCGAAGCTACCTCTGGGCAGAGCAGATTTTTGACCAACACACAACAAGAAAACTACAGGGAGATGTCAGTACATGCCTGTAACAGGGTCTGATCAGTACCTGTAACAGTCCCAAAGAAATAACGTCTCTTAAAGGACCTGTAAAAATTGGCCAGATATCAGAGGTGTATGAACAAGTGATATTACAGTGATATAATTTCTGAGTGTATCCAGTTCTGTGATCACATGACTGAAATACTGGTGTACACACAGTAGTGTGTACGTTTGTTTACATAACTAGTTGTTACAGGGTTTGAAAACTTTGTCAGATTTCATTGGTGTATATTTTTAGAAAGTTGGCCAATTTTTATGACAGAATGAATACAGGCATATTACACATTAAATTAAAAATATTGGCCTCTTGCTATATACAGACCTGTAAATGGAGTGATGGGGCAGGCAGAAATATCAGGCCCAGTAACATCACTGTGTCTAAAGCACTGCATATAGCTATGTCATCATTGCATTGGCCTCAGACCTGTACATCAGCCTCTGTCACAGCAATGGGACGTCTTTGCTGACACAGACCTGTTTAACAGGGTTGTATTACGGTCTGTACAGGGCCTTTCACTGGGACAAATTTAATTTTTGCTGTAAATTCGGTTTACTTGCTGGGCCACTCTAATGGCCAATTTCCGTCACGTCGAGTTAGATGGGGGTCATAGTTTTCGGTCATTAGGAGTATACTGGGAGCGTGATTCGATCAAAATCACCTATACTGTGCAAAAGGAAATGTAGGCATAAAAGGTGAACCCACTGAAGCAAAATCTATCGTATAGGGTACCGATTGGATGTCTGCAACTTGTCAGAAAACTTACTGGGACCAAACTGAGAAAAAACAAATCTACCATAAATGGCTCGGCCAAATTACTAAGTCAATTAAAAATAGATTAGGCCAAATACAGATCCAGCTCAGAGAAACTTTACATACACCATCGTACTGCTAAACATGGTAAATTAATATTAGAACCAGCTAGAATATTCACAACGATTTCAAACTGTATGGGATTTGCCACAAAGGAAATGCAGTGGATGCGAGCTTTTTAATCAGCTGATGGAGTGGAGAATAATGCAAGTTTGAACGAGCGGACTTCTGACCATTTCCATCAACTTAACTAAATGTACCCGTCATAGGATGTATAAGTGCAACCAGCGTGGCTTTTGAAAACACGAATCATTTAAATAAAACACTAGTATCAGCAGAAAAAGGAAAATCTTAGTAAACAGTTAGCCATTTGTACCAATTAAATTATTCAGGGAAAATTGTCTTTGGTATATCAAAGCTATTGGTGTCTCACTTTTGTCTGAAATATAATATTATTGACCATGCGCCCTCTTAAACATTCTGTTCCTTGGAGCTCGAATTCATACATCAACAACGAACGTTTTAAACTATTGACCATACTAAGCTATTTGATACTCGAAGAATTACCTGACAGGCTCTAGTAAGGATTGTTCAAACGTATACAAAAACATAACGCACATGACGATGACAATTTCTCAACAAACTTTATAATTAAAAGTAGAGCAGTGAAGAAATGGCCAAACACATTCTGCCTCAGAGAATATTATCGCATATTTCGAAAGTTTTAAACAATTGAAATAGCAGATAGACGGTCTTTCAGAAAACTAGGAAGGAGAAGGGAAGTATAATTAATCTTAATTCTTATTTTACGGATATTTTCTAACAATTCATTCTTCTTAATTATTAATTATTATTTTAGCAATGCGAACTTGACCAACTTTTAAACCATCAGGGAAGGAACACATATTTGAAAAAAGGGTATATATTACCTGCCATTATTACTGCCGTCTGTTGCCTTCAGCAAATCTCAATTCTCTGATACCGCATACATTTAATAAACTCGTGTAAATGCCTGTTTATGCCCGATTGCATTCAAAACCACATGTGGAAAGTAATGGCCAACCAGGTAATATATTGTATAAAATGGACACTGCCACGTAATTGTTTGCGAGACAAAGGTTTTCAGAATGTATGGAACAACACTGATTTCACTTTTTATTCAGATTGAAACTCAGGAGAGACAGCTCGTTAAAAATGTCGCCTTCAAATTGGTTCGAGTTTTGTTTCAAAATTTGCGACTAAAATGGACCATTTTCAAAATTAGAAACGATTTTTTTTTGCTGTAAAGCGTTTAAGGTTCATTTAGAAGATAGCTACGGTTCTTGGAGGATATTTATCACGGGATGATAGACTGTACTAATCAATTTAATCTGTTACGCTCGAATCAGTCAAAGGTTACGCTGAAACAACGAAAAAGCCATGAATATTTATGCTGATGGAAACTCGGGATAGAAATTGTAGGGGCGGGAAGCGTGTACGTGTATAATTCTATGCTTCCAGGACAAACGTTTTCGATGACGGTAATATTCATATAGTTTCCAGAGGCACTAGAATATAAGTAGGATAAGATCACGTCCCCTAATGCTCTACTTAAATACATATAATAAACGTATAATTTTCTTTCTCGTTTTCCTAAACAGGTTTTCGGGATCTTCGGTTTACACTGATGTGACTGTACATAGGTGGTTCACAAAAATGCGAAACCGAATAGCTTAAAGTTCATGCTGATTATGTAACCAATGATTGCAATACAAAGGGCAAACTGTCCATATTCATATAAAAAAGCTTGAAAGGAAACAAAAGTAAAGAATGTAGAAGCTCGTTTTCAAGCATGGTTTGTTTCCACTGCGTACAGGTTTTGCTCAGTTGCTCAGTTATATTCTATTAATATACGCACTATATTTCTGCCATTTCAATGAAATACCTAATTTAAACAATTATTATTTAAGACAAAACATGAAGCCATAACCGATCAGAATCCACGCCCTTAATTCAATATTTTGAACCACTGTATTGATACGCCTCTTTTGTTCACGGGCGTGTCCTCATTTGCACTGGACTCCTTGTAGCGCACGTTGTATAAACAAATATTTCATTGTAGAGCTAGCAAATCACTGACGACACAACACTATTTCGTTAGAATATTTTAAGTAGTTCAATTTCAAAAAGACTTGACTACGAAAACATCTGGCAAAATGAAGAATTTGAGTCTCTTATGTTTCTCTTTCTGACGTGTGTAAAGTGGCCGCTGTGTGGTTGTAACTGAGAGCGTGAAGCTGAATGTAAACAAGACCACATCAAGCTCTGCTATTATATTAATATTGTCAAATCACTGATACTAATTTTGATTCTGTAGTATTTTATCACAGAATTGTGCTGCTTACGCCATAATTCATACTTCAAATATTTTCCATAGTATTTTCCGTGCGATAATGACACTGACGCCAAGAACAAACTGCACGTTTTTGTGGACTGTGCATGCACTGACGACACATCGGGTTTTCGACCTGTAAAATACATTGTCAGTGGCAAAACTCTCAATGAATCTTGTGGCACATCGGCATGGTGACCTTCATTGAGAGAATGACACATTAGCTTTTCAATTTGCTTCAAACTTATAGAGAAACTTTTTTCGAGAATATCCGAAAACGATGGCGGGATCATATAATGTCGATTGCCGCCTACAGCTTTGACCGAGATACGTATGTCTGTCTTTTCCAGACATACTAAACGATAAAAAAATTTCATCTGAAAATATCACATTATATCAAGTATTTTCTCTGGATAAATACATATGTTGTTCAGATATTAGCTAGCGTTGTTTTACCAATTAGTATTAGTTAATAGCGAGTCCATTTTCCTTGTCTTTGAGATTAAATTCGTTCATGTCCGTAGTTCCCCTTACGCAACGTGTATGTGCTTCCATTTACACCAGTCAGGGGTTAATCAACTACTTGGTAACGTTTCGCGGGACTTCATGCATTTGCGCTGAGATACGGACAAATTCAAATAACTCATGTTATAGAAAATTAACGAATTAAGCACTGTGCTCAAATCATATAACTTTTCCCAGTGACATTTCAGTGCTACTTTCTGTATGCCAATAGTCAAAATGATGTATGAGTCTTGGTATCATTTGTGGGGAAACGTCCTTCATTTACTTTTTCTCCCGTGTCATTTTGATGAACTGTCTGTATTCCTATTTATTTACAGCTTGTTCGAGGATATGAAGTAAGGTAGTACTCTATGTTGCCATGCGATATTCAAAGCTTTAGTCATCCCGCATATTGAAATTTATGAAATATTTGTTTCCATTTTTCAATAGTCATATATTTAATTCCTGATACATGACAGCTGCCGACATGAAGTACTGCACTTTTTTGATTGACAGAAAGCAATTCTGCACCCACTGTTCATCAGAATTATCCTCATAGTGTGAAATATTAAATTTTTATTACAATGCTCTCTAATACTATCATAATTTAGCTCAAAGGACCATTAGAATACCGTTTGTAGGACTATATTTATAGATCAGATTCCACATGATGCCTGTAAATGTGAAAAGGTGATTTTTGGGGGCACAATGAAATCTTTTTCGATGTGCGTAAATGTCAATTTTAATTCATAATTCCTGGTATATTGTTTTTTATTGAGTCAAACATTGCGTAGTTTGTCCCCAGCTTTTAAAACCCTGTACATGAGAAGCTTATGTAAACTTCAAATGCTTCAAAATCTTTTCTCTATTTTCTTTCATTTTTTCTGCTCTGCATTAAAGGGCAGATAGGACAAACATAATCTTCTTTGCAAGCCCCTACTGATTGGCTTATTGTAAGAATAGATAAAACTTTAACAGATATTGATAAGTCGAGTAGTTGTTTGAAAAAGAGACAATGAGATGCGTTGGTTTTGTTATTTTGGAGTATGAAAAAGAGCCTAAAGGTATAATTGTATAACGACAATATTTGCGAAATGATTCAGAAATCGTACCCCGCGCAATATGTAAATGACTTTCCCTGGAAAGTGACCTAGCACAGTGGTTAAATCGGCGGCAGTTCTAAGCGTAGCAGAGAAGGAGATACATCCGGGACAGTATATTAATGTCAAGTGTACAGCCCTAGACTGGCTCCGGTAGGATTGTAAGCAAAAAACAACAAAATTTGGTGATAATTTGTGAACGACTGATACCTAAACGGCTACGTTCAGGGCGCGTATACAGATGCCTGGTATGAAGGCACACTCCCGACAAATAATGTGGGGTTAAAAAGTCCATTGAAAGTACACGGGACATTTCGATGTGATAAGCATGGATCGTTGTTTTAAATATAATCAACATAAATCCGGGAATGTTTTCTGTGACCTGTCATTGCAACAAAAAAGTGGTCTGCGATGAACTTTTAGTTATTCAATCCCTTGTTATTTATTTATTTATTTATTTATTTATTTATTTATTTATTTATTTATTTATTTATTTATTTATTTACTTCAAGTTCGTTTTGGTTTATTAATATGTAAGTTTTTAACCTTTGTGGTAGGCGGAAAGTGTTTATAATCGTACTTTGTCAGATAATGCTAAATTGTACAGCGACGAATCAAAGGTACAATAACTGCAACTTCTAACGATGTTTTCATTATTTTAATTTCATATGTTTTTTATTTGCTTCTTCATACTGTGGTTAAATACACATAAAAAGTCGAGAGTATCTTTATAAAATGATTTTAACATGGAGTCAAGTATGTTGGTGATTTATTTGACAACAATGGAATCTCATTTTTTTGGCATTCTTTCAAGAAAAGTTTAACATGAAGATTAATTATCTAGTATACACTAGTATTTCAATGTTGATACGTAGGGAGTGGTATGATTACTTGGAATCCAGTTTTACAAATGCATCTGACGAAAATGTTCCTTCAGAAAATTCCGCGAAGAACAGGCACTAAAATTAATTTATGAGTTAATTAAGTAATTTATTGCATCAACATCACGGAGCGTTTATGCCGACTAGAACGTGGTTACAATATCAGTCCTTCATCGCTAATTTTGAAAATTTTATTAAATATACAAGTTACCGATTTGCTGACATATCTTTCTTCCTATGCTTTGGTCAAGTACTTCTAGGTTAAAGGTATACAGTCACCTGTAATCTAAATATGCCCATATATAGTCAAGGGGCGATCCTTGGTATCCAACATGCCCATTTGAGGGCGCTCTTTCCATGGTCACTGTGGCAAAATAGGAGCAGGTCACAGTATACCTTTAATGTGCCTTATTTGAAATGTTCATTCAAATGCAATTAATCTATGACAGAATAGGAAATGCATGATATCCTTCAGTGATACGATATCATCGTCTCACTACTATCCAATTTTCATAAGTTTTGTTAACGATTTCCCGGTATTTTGTCCTTAATTAGGAAATTTCGTTAAATATGCAAAGAAAAATTTCGCTGAATTAGAAATGTTAACTAACTTTCAATAAAGTTATATAAGAGTGTCTTCAATATAATTTTAGTCAACTTTGATTAAGTAAATTTATATATTTTTATATATTCCAAATGTTGATTACCTACAGCTGATCTCAAAATGCAAAAAAAAAAAAAAAACAAAAAAAACTTTCATTAATGTTATTTCACTATATTTTCAATGTACATCTTAGGAGTCGTGAAAATTTGATCAATCCAATGGAAATATATCCAGGATCATGAAAATTGATCAAATACGTATTTTATTGTCATATCACACCTCATATCTTCACGGCTGATAAATCCTATTGTTATCAACTTTTGTAGCAATTCTCGTGAATTTTGTGCTGCCATTCTCAATGTTTATGTAATACACGAATACATTGCTATGGAGTTTTTTAATGCTTTATCACCCAATTTGTGATTCCCTGTGTAGAGGAAGCTCTCAGTTTTTGTTTTTTTCTGTATATTATGCAAATCAGTTATACACAATATTAAAAATCTTGGAGAACACCTTTAATTAGATTATACTCTGTATTTCATGCTGACAGTCTTCAACAAATGCAAGACTTATCTATGGTACAATTTGAGAAAAGCTACAAACACACAATATTTCTGTAAGTTGTTGACACTGCATAAAAACACTATAATACTTACTGAATTAGCATGGATTAATGCCTGTATTTTAGCTGAAGAGTGCATATACAGATGAATACAGTCAAGAATCCATTGTTTGTATTCAGCAAGCCTATATTCATGTGGATTCATGTGTATTCATGTGTATTATTCTATAATACAGGCAACTCATAAATGTGAATTTATCTGTATTATTGCGTTTTCATGCAGTGTGAGTTGTTGAGTTGAGTTTATTTCATCAGATGAAAATACTGTACATAACAAGAAAAGAGGAATGTTTACATAAACTTCAATCTGATGGGGTCACGGAAATAGTTCAATCAGAACTAGTCTCAACCGTGACCAGTGTAGCTATGATTATCTGTTGAAATTAATACAAGGACGTGACTGTGTACATATTATAAAGAATACAAATCTTGGTAGAAAGAAGTTAATTGATTATACATAAAATCTGTTAATGGACAATATTCGTGTACAAATAAACTAGCTGATATAAATAAATACATTGTATCAGTAAAATGGTAAACCAGAAACAGGAGGTTTAATGGTCATTACATGTAGTGGAAGATCATGCATGATCCACTAATGATGAAGTAGATAAACTTTCAAAGTTTGTTTAAATGTATGTCTACAATTTATACGTTTAATATGAGTGGGGAGTGAATTCCAAAAACTTGTTGCTGCATACCTTATTTGGTGTTTACTTAGTGAGAGGTTGATCTGCGGTTGGTAAAAGTTGTCTTGAGTAGAAAAACGGGTAGGATAGTCATGGGGAATTGTGTCGACGTAACGACCTTTGTCTTGGGCATAGTTGTCATGTTACAAGTCAAATACAAAAACGCAGGTGTGAAATTTACAAAGTTTAAAAATGTCTAAAATACAAAGCTGTTTGAATAAAGGGGCAGAGTGGGCACGGTAATCAGAGAAGGTGATCAGGCGAGTAATTTTCTTTTGGAGTAAATGCAATGGCTCAAGGTAAGTCGTAAAAGTATTGCCCCAGATTTCAATACAATAGGAGATGTGTGGCAGAATAAGTGAGTTGTACAACAGAAGGAGGACATTTCTAGGTACAAAGTGACGAAGTTGTGAAATTATACCAACCTTCGGGGCAATGCTTTTGATAACTTTCTGAATGTGCGCCTTCCACGTAATATTTTCATCAAGGGTGACTCCAACATAGGTTGCAGAAGGAACACATTCTATTTTATGGCCATCAATATCTAGGGTCCCATTAGCAATAACATGTTTACGTGATGTTTTAATAATCATATAGTTTGTTTTATCAATATTAATTGTAAGTTTATTTGCCCGACACCATTCTGTGACAAATTCTAATTTACTATTTCAGCTACTGTTATCGTAGGAGGTACATTGTTGAAACATGACACGAGGAAAAGTGTTATCTCATGTACCAATGTTTGTATATTGTGAACTGAAAATGACGTACCTTCTTTCTGTACTGTACTCTTTGTTAGATATAAGTAGTTTGGAATAATCACTTTGTTTGAATTTTAGCGAATTTCAGTATATATTTGGACGACTCATTAGGCAAATGAGTTTTTAGGACTTGTTCGGTTTCCGAAATTTAAAGGGACCTCAGAAAATTTACCGTTGGTTTGTAAGTCAATGCTGTTGTGATGGCAGTTTATTTGACCTATGTCTTGAATGTAGTTGCTTAAAGTCTGTGTCCGATCTGTAATTTTGACTGCACACAAAAATCCACCATGAGGACTTTAAAACTGCAACTTGAATAGTAACCAATTCAACACGTCTCTTTGCTGAGGATAAAAATTTGAAAACGCAGTGTCCTGTATTAGGCATTACGAGCAGGAAAATCATCTCAGCGATCGTTTGCATCATGTATGTCGTCGAATTGAATAAATATTTCATTGAACGGATGGTGGTGACGTAAGACACGGGTTACCGTACCTCGTCTAGAGAGGTCGCCATGCTGTAACGGATGCGCTGACATTACAATGACTGATATACGTTGCATGGCTGTGCTTTTCGGTTTCGTTTAAATTTTGCATGACCATCCTACTTACGTATTGCAACATCTGCTTTAAACTCTAAATTTTGAAATGTTGCAATCAGCTTTGTCAGACTATGAAAACCGAAAAATGTTTGTTTCATACTTCTCTATTCCCACTGAAATTTGATATGATGTATATTTGCAAGGCATAACAAAATGTTGTTCTTTATAAGAGGCACAATAAAAGCGCTGCATTTTGATGAAGACATGAAGTATGTGGTTTTCTGAAGTAGCTGTTGAAACAATACCCTTAGGTTCGTGGTTGCAAAGTTCGTGTGAAAAAATTTGCCTGAGGGTTTTTTTTGCAACAAATAAACGTTGCTCCAGAGTTTCATCATGACATAATTATTCTCAACTGTAACAATCCAGTCAAGATATTGAGTTAGCTATCGCAAACGGCTTGAAAAATCTTGTCTAGATGATGTATGGTTGTTGGCAGTTTGAAATAAGGATTGCTAGAGTGTTATCGAAATGTTTACAGCCGAGTTCAGTCGACATAGCCTACATGCACTCTAGTATGCAGTTTGTAACTCCAACACGTGTTATCTTAAATAAACAACAGAAAGTCTCCTAAAAGAGAATCACATAAAATAACCCCAATGGCGGATACTCTTGAGATGAGACTGTGTCCAGAGAGAATAAAATTTCAAATAAATGAGAAAATCACACACACACATACAGTTTGATCTAGACGGTATTGCTTTTATGATACCTTCTTTTCTTTGTGATAGATAAACACATTGCGAGTTTTATACATTTATTATGTGTAGACATAAACGTGTGCTAAGATAGAGCTAGAATAAGCGTCGATATGAACGTCAAATTTAGCACAGGTTATTTTTACTTATATGAGTACCCAGACAATGTATCGTTACAGCCATAACAATCCTATCGAGAATTGCCAGATGTTAAGAAAAACAAAGGCGCTTCCCACTGTGAAGGCCTCAATAGATTCAGCATGGCTAAAATTAGATTTCAAAGGAGTAATTTCTGTTCACAGTTTTTAATTTCATAGTGAAAGTATATTTACGAGGTAAAAGGAAAGCATTGTAATTTTGACGAGGCGAAATAAAAACATAATTAAATTTACATTGACTGATAGATGTTGTGCTAACGTTGAGTACATTTGTCCAATCAGGTATTACTCATGTTATCGACATATTATTGAATTCTGTCTTTACGTTGTGCGGTTTCAAATCTCTCAAGTTATTTTTGGGTCCTTTGGGGATTCGAACTCGCTACATGATACTCTCTTGTCCCAGCAAGAAAGGTTTTTGATCAAAGCCACTCGGCTTCGTACACCTCTCTAGAAAGACAGTTCATTGATCGAATTAAATCGTTACTGTTTATCGAGATCCCCCGGACAAAGCCTTAGAATTGATGAAACACAAACAAACAACTTAGGCACACCACAAAGCTTTGGTTTTAATAAGATATAGCTATGTTGGCAAACACATTCGGAAATAACAATAACACATCATAACACATCTGACGACTTAGTCCTATTTGTACTACCATGCTTACAAAGGAAGACAATGAAAATTATTAGTCACAATTCTGTTGCACTATGGGGGAAAAGTGCGTGACTAGAGCGAGAAACTGACGCTTTCGAATTTCTCGCAATCGGTGAGAATCTGTTCTCATTCTCACCGCTGTCGGTGAGAAAATTTTAATCTCCACTGGAGATTGGTGAGAAATGCACCTTGGCGAGAATCAAGTGTGAGAACAAATTCTCACCGGTGACAATGGAAATTCTCACTAAGTACAGCGAGAATTGCAATTCACTGGCGAGAATCATCAAGACTCGCCTTTCGGAGTCTTTATGATTCTCACCAATGAACGGAGAGTCTTGATGATTCTCTCCAGTGAATTTCAATTCTCGCTGTACCTAGTGAGAATTTCCATTGTCACCGGTGAGAATTTGTTCTCACACTTGATTCTCGCCAAGGAAAGCATTTCTCACCAATCTCCAGTGAAGATTAAAATTTTCTCACCGACAGCGGTGAGAATTAGAACAGATTCTCACCGATTGCGAGAAAGCGTCAGTTTCTCGCTCTAGTCACGCACTTTGTCCCTATAGTATAGATGGAAATGGAAATTCTCACTAGGTACAGCGAGAATTGAAATTCACTGGAGAGAATCATCAAGACTCTCCGTTCATTGGTGAGAATCATAAAGACTCCGAAAGGCGAGTCTTGATGATTCTCGCCAGTGAATTGCAATTCTCGCTGTACTTAGTGAGAATTTCCATTGTCACCGGTGAGAATTTGTTCTCACACTTGATTCTCGCCAAGGAAAGCATTTCTCACCAATCTCCAGTGAAGATTAAAATTTTCTCACCGACAGCGGTGAGAATTAGAACAGATTCTCACCGATTGCGAGAAAGCGTCAGTTTCTCGCTCTAGTCACGCACTTTGTCCCTATAGTGTTGTAACACTCGCGGTACCTTGACAAAGGTCTTACATTTTACTTTTGATATTAAGATATGGCAAATCCCAGGGGAATCAGACATCAAAGGCAAGTAGTAAACGTCGTTTGCCGCCCCCTAACGAGTAGGATATAAGAGGTCTAACAAACTATAGGCAGGTTGATGACTTATGAGGATATTTATTTCTTCACATCGCTCCATACAAGTGCCCGCTTATTGTGAAAAGGGCTGGTCTTTCCGTGTTACAATCATTCTGTATACTATGCGACCTATAAAATGCAGGTGTAATATAGGTGTACAGGTATAGGTGTAAATTTGATAAAGACAAAATTATTACCAATCCTAGAACACCTGCACATTTCATCGATATCAAAACAAAACGCGTATCATGTAAAAATCTATACCTGAAGTCAAGAGGACATATATAATAGATTTTAATGAGGCAAAAGCGTAATCTGAGCATAGATCAGCTGCATATTTCGCTAGATATGAGAAGAAGCTCGAAACAATGAAAAAATGCATTATGTTAACGTACTTGTATTGATTAACATTAGTTTCCTTAATCAGCAATGTGATGTTTTAATTAGAATATCGAATACAGCAACTGCCAGATGTACATTGAAGAAACACACAAATACGACTAAGATACATCCGTATCAGAATGTATATGACAACAACTCTGCAGTATTGTATAACTATCTATCAAAAGTAACGATGGTTAACAGAAAGTGCAGGTTCAGTTGATGCTCGGTGGAATATTATACAGTTGTATTATCTTCTTAATCACATAAATGTTTTCTATAATTTACCGAAAATATAGAATACATAATAATATATTGTACAAATAAAATTGCAAAAGTTGATTTTAAACATTATTTTTCTCAAAATTGCTTGCAAAAATGATATTGATCATTTAGGGAATGACGAGATTGAAAGATTATGGATAAATATTAAATTCTAGTTGTCACATGATTTTTGTAAGATCTCGTTGTCTTGTCACAAGACTTATGGAGAACCGGAAAAATTGTAAAATAACTAAATTTAGCAAATTGTAATGTACAGGAACAGTTGAATGGAAATGAAGGCACATAAGTTGGAAACGTCTACTTATAACATTCATGGCCGTCTTTGTATACTGCTTGTACGAAAAGACATCCATTCATAATGAGAAGACAATCAGCAAAGTGCGTTTATACAACAGCATTTTAACTTGACGGAACACATGGGGAACTTACCTGCAGACGCTGCAACTGCCTTACCTTACTTTCATTGAACTGCACAATATTAATGCCAGGTACAGAGAAGATCTCCACATATTGAGAAGACAAACCCTACCCTCATTGCCTGCATCCCCTAAATTAGGGGCACATCTTGTTTATGCACTAAGGTTCTTTAATTCGTTGCACCATTCTTTCCACCGACAAGAACATATTCAATGTTAGAGGTAATGAAGGCGTAAAAAGCGACTTACTGTTTGTCCAACCATCGCTTATTTATTCGGGTTTGGCTTACAATTTGTGAGATTATCATTTTTTGTAATTGCTTATATCTACTTTTGGCTCTAAAGTTGTATAGAAGGCTGGTTGATATAGGATTTTGTCGAGTTCTTGAAACGTTGACTGCCGAGTTTAGTCGACATTGCCTTCATTGTCTTAAGTATGCAGTTCGTGAATCCAAGAGGAGCTATCCAATACCGACAACAGATAGTCCCCTTACAGGGAATTAGTCTGAACAACGATTCCGATTAGATTAGACTCGTGTCGCAAAAGAGAACAAAGTTTCAAATTAATAACAACCTCACAGACGATATAACTTTATGATACTTTCTGTTCTTTTGGATAGATAAACACATCGCGAGTTTTATGCACATAACATGTGTAGACATATACGTGAGCTAAAAAACAGAACCAGAATACAAGTCGATATTAACGCCTAGGTTATTTTTACTTATATAGCTACTCGCACAATATCTCTTTGACACTTAACAATCCTATCGAACATTGCCAGATGCTATGCACAAAAGGCATCGTTTCCGCTGAGAAGGTTTAATTAGATTCAGAATGCGTAAAATTAGACTTCAAATGAGTAATTTTCCCATCAAAGTGTGGAGTTTCATAGTGAAAATATATTTACAAGGCGAATCAAAAGCATTGTACGTTGTACGTGGCGAAGTGCATAATATTCATAGAGGCAGACATCGAGTGATCTTTTCAAGAGCACTTAGCTTACATCGATTGCATTGATCAAATTAAGGTAGTACGTACATCATGGACATATTATTGACTCTTGTATTAATGTTGTTGTTTTCAAATTCCTCGTTTTCTTTAGAATTCGAACTCACTCCCTACGGTACCTACTTGTGCAAGCAAAGAGTCATGGATCCAAACCACTCGGCTACGTGCACATCTCTAGAGAGACAGTTCATTAACCTTTTAAACAGTCATTTTTTATCGAGATCCCCTCGACGAAGCCCTAAAATTAATGAGACACACATACAAATGGAGCACGCGACAAAGCGTTAGTTTAAATAAAACACACATATATGCCGGTAAACACGGTCAGAGAGACAATTAATACATCATACCTTGGTCACTGTCACTAGGTTAGGTCCTTGCATAAGTGTATAGGGCTACAGTTACAGGAAATTTCTGCCGACCATTGGACAGTTTCGTCACTTTGCAAGTCCAGTGATAGATTGCATATATTCCCAATGCTTATCACCTAGCAGGCTTCAATAGCGAATTCTATAAATTTATGACGTCTTAATCCTAGTTCTACAGCCATGCTCTCAAGGGAAGACAATGAGAATTGTTTATCCAAACTAATTAAATGATGTAACGATTAGCAACCCATGTACCATTGACGATAGTCTTATATTTTACATTTGATTATAAAAAAAATAAGGCTAAATCCAAAGGGGATCCGGAAAGCAAAGTTAGGTTATAGACGTCAGTTGTCAGTTTGTAACTAGTACGATATAAAAGTCTAACAACGTATAGACAAGTGGATGGCTAAAAAGGATCTTTATTTCTTCATAACGCTCCATACAAATGCCTGCAAATTGTGAAAGGGGCAGGTCTTTCGATAATGCAACTATACTTTAGAACTATGCAATATATGACAATGCAACATTAGATGTGTAAATTTAATAAAGACAAAATATTACCGATCGTAGAATAGCTGTACTTTACATTGACATCCAAACAAACTCGTAAACGTTTATCTGATCATGGGACGACTATACATTAAGTTGAAAACACACTAACGTATTTAACAGAATTTAATAGTGCACCAAGTTTATCTAATCATAAAACAGCTGCATATTTGGCTAAATATCAGAACAAGCTCATAACCAGATATGAACTGAATATGCTCACGTGTTTATAGTAGTACTCTGCACAGAACAATAAGATATCTGTTATATCACTATATGTAGCAGGTTTCATCAACTTCGCACAGTACTCTCAGAGTTTAATCACTAATTACAAAACTTTATTTAATATGCAAATGAGCTATTAATTAAATTGACACTGCTCAATGCTGCATTGGATAATTAGATATCCATCAGATCAACATTTGTAGCACGTTTCATTTAATTTAATGCAGTAATTTTAGAGTAATATCACTAATAACAAAGTTCATTAAAACTGCAAACGAGCCCGAAATTAACTTTCATAGCACAATTAAATATTTATCAAATCAATATCTCTAGCTCATTTCACCAAATTTGGTGCCGTAACTTTAGAGTTATATACCTAATTACAACGTTTATTAAATATTCAAATGAACCCTTAATTAACTTCACACTACTAAACGCTTTACAACTCAGTTAGATATCTGTCTGATCAGTGTATGTATCAGTTTTCATCAAATTTGATGCACTTATTTCGGAGTTATATGACTAATTATAAAACTTCATGAAATATGCAAATGAAATAATTATAAACTTCACACTGCTCAATGCTTTTCAGTACAATTGGATATATTAAATATCCAATTAAATTAATGCTGTAATTTTGGAGTAATATCACTAATTACAAAGTTCATTAAATATGCAAACGAACCCTCCATTAACTCCACACAACTAAATGCTTTACACTACAATTAGATATCTGTCGGATCAGTATCTGCAGCAGATTTCATCACATTTGGTGCAGTTATTTTGGAGTTATATGACTAATTACAAAACTTCATAAAATATGCAAATGACCTATTTGTTAACTTGACACTGCCAAATACTTCTCAGTACAATTACATATTTATCAGAACAACATCTGTACCCAATTTCACTGACTTGCATGCCGTAATTTTTTATAGTTATAAACCTCATTACAAAGTTCATTAAATATGCAAATGAACCCTTAATTAACTTCACACTACTAAATGCTTCATACCACAGTTTAATATCAGTCGGATAAGTATCTGTAGCAGATTTCATCACATTTTGTGCAGTTATATCGGAGTTATATGACTAATTACAAAACTTCATAAAATATGCAAATGACCTATTTACATACTTTACACTGCCCAATGCTTCTAAGTATAATTAGATATATATCAGATCAATATTTTTTGCAAGTATCATCAAGTTTGATGCAGGAATTTCATAGTTATCTCACAAATAACAAAAGTTCATTAAATATGCAAATGACGAGATAATTGACATGACACTCATAGTATCATCATAATGTTCTAAGATTGTCATCTGTGGAAAATTTCATGAAATTTTGTGCAGTATTTCTTGATACATGTTTACATTGTCATTACCGTCTCCATAGAGAAACTATTGTACGGAAAAAAACGATATTGCATAACTTCATTAATATGCAAGCCACACTAACCAAAATCTAATCACTAATTGCAAGTAGCATATGGTATCTGTCTACCATATCTGATTTGAATCTGTTTAGTCGTTTTTGAGTTATCGTGTAAACAGACAGACAGACACACACACACACACACACACACTAACATACACACACACGGACAGACAGACAGACATCGCTATGACATTAACCCACGTGTTTACACACGTGAGCTAAAAATGAAAAAATGATTAATATTAACCTATTTGTTTTGATTGAATTTATCATAAAAACCTGATGTTTTTATTAGTATATCAGTGTTAATACATGCTCCTTTACGCAAGACAATAAAAAACAACACAAGAAGGACTTATCAGAACTTAAACAACCAAAGCTCTGCAGTAAGTGTTGAAACCTATAAGTTTTTATGACAATGTACCACAAAGAAATCATGGTAGATATAAAGTACAGGCTCAGTTCATATTACAGCAGAACGTAATAAAGGTGAATGGGAAAAATTCTGTTGAAAAAAGTTTCAATCGAATCTTTGTAAAAAATTAGATTTTGTCAAAAATACATAAAAGTATTCTCTTTAAATTTATTCAAAAATGCTTAACAGTAATGAATGCTCTATCACATTTTCGAAGATAAACGTATAGTAGATTATTTGCCTTAGATAGATTTGATCATAGAAAAAGAATTCGCCAAATATATCACATGAATCTTCTGTTGACTTGAACCTAGGGCGATGAGTAAAACAAAAAGAAAGGCAGGGTTCCTTAAAAAGTTACATTTATTTTCAAATTAAATTCCCGTTTATACCGTTGCGGAAAATGAAGAATTAGCCAGTTGTTTCTTACTTTCTACAGAAGTACCACTTACTGTCAATTATCGACGATATCACATCAATGTATGTTATGATCTGATCAATGGTTAAGGTTTCATCGTAGCCTTTCAGTGCAGGGTAGGGCTAAAAGTACACCAGTTAATGTTATTTTGTACTGCGCTTATAAATTTGACATATATCATACATTCGTTGTTTCAAATTTTCATTTAAGTACATAGTTTTCAGCAAAACCATTTGGCAATGGATTTTGTCTTGATACAATAAATTAATTACTTTTCAAACACTAAAGTTAACAATATATATATATATATATATATATATATATATATATATATATATATATATATATATATATATATATATATATATAAATTAAGTTACTTATAATAAAGTGAGATCGACAGGCGAGCAAAGAACCAGTGCTAAGTTTACAGTTTCCACTCCACATTTAATCATATTCTCAAATTGCTCGTTGACAGGACATTCTGGTAAATCTAAGCGACTAATTAATTTCATATTTGCCTACGGGATTAAACGTGCTATTTTATCAATATCTAAATGCCTTATTTTGCACACAAGTAATTAGGAATGTTACTTAGAAAAAAAAGCACTTAAAATTGAATGTACCTAAGCTTATTGCATATGAAGAATATATTAAGGCCGTAGACCTCTACCCTGTACTTAAGCAATAACCCCGTTGCAGGCGGGTAGATAGGATATTTTGGTACGATTCAAGTGCCAAAATTGTTCATGTTGAGTCTCTTGTTGTTACTTGATTGTATTGTGTGGTAATATATCTTAAACTTTTCAGTACTTGATACAAGCGTATATACACCATAGTTATATCTTTCAATGAGCAACTTGATGCAACATCGCTTATTATCTCAGGCCAAGTCTTATAGAGCAATGTAAGTGCAGGCCCGTAGTAATATATATTGACGTCATACGTTATCAATTTTGGACAGGTCATTACAAGTACTATGTTCATTTCTTGACACACTTTGCCCTGAAAACGATAATAAGGCATAAATAGGTCATGACGTATTTCAAATGATGGTATTAAGGACGTTAAAGTATGCCACACATATTATTTTGTTCAGAATACACAGCTGGATGAAACTGAAACTGAAAAAACTTCTTCTTTTTTTTTCATTTTTAGCTTTGTATATTGAATAAGCTCGACAATTATCTTAGATTTCGTAGATAATTAGTGGCTGCCTATATTGTACTATTACTCAACATTCATGCAAAAATCTATTATCTATTACAACACCGTTACTATCATAATACAAGTCATCAACTGTGGTTTTATCAACTTGTGGTTTTAAAATGCAAACATGAACGTTTTTCTTGGCATCAGCGATGGAGACCAAACATTTCTTCTTACGCAATTTACGTTGTCATAATAAGATATATGAACGTCGGACGAAACAAAGAAAACAATCAACGAAAACAAGGTACGGTAAGTAAAATTAAATACACTATGACAAGGTATTACCTAATCTATATTGGATTCCTAAGATCCATAAGAATCCCTATAACAACGTTTCATAGCTGGTTCCAGTAAGTGTACAACAAAACGCTTGTCACAACTTTTAACCATCATTTTATCAACCATTAAATCTGGTTTGGTACGGTATTGTGACAAAATTTATGAAACTAGTGGGGTCAATCAAATGTGGATATTAAAGAACTCCAAAGAATTGTTACATATTTTACAAAATAACAAAAACATGTACAATTCAATCCAAACATTTGATTTTTCAACGTTGTACACAACCATCCCACATAACAAACTTAAAGACAGACTATCATCTCTCGTGAAGAAAGCCTTCTTTACAAGAATGGTAGTCGTAGGTATGAATACATTGCCATCAAGCGCAACTTAGGCTATTTCACCAACAACAGTGATGCCAAACTCAAATACAGTGATGTTGAGGTGATTCAAATGCTATATTTCCTAATTGACAACATATTTATCAAGTTTGCTGGCATGACATTCAGGCAAACCATAGGCATTCCCATGGGCACAAACTGCGCCCCACTTCTTGCAGACTTATTTTTGTATTCGTATGAAGCGGAGTTCATGCATCACTTCAGAAATCTGGGTGTAAAAGGATTGCCAAGCGATTTAACAACACCCACAGATATATTGATGATCTCATCAGTTTAAACAATCCTGGTATATCCAATTATCTACACCACATCTACCCAGATGATTTAGAAATAAAAGAAACAACTGAAAGTGTGGACTCGGCATCATACCTAGATGTATTGTTTGAAATTAGACATAATACTCAATATACTAAGCTGTATGACAAAAGAGACGATTCAATTTTGAAATCATAAACTTTCCCTTTTTGTCGAGCAATATACCATCATCTCCAGCTTATGGTGTGTATATTTCACAACTCCTCAGATACAGTAGAGCATGCCATTCATATGAAGACTTTCGAGTTAGACACAGCCTATTAGCTCAAAAGTTAGTGAGGCAAGGATTCTCAGAAAGTAGATTAGTGAAATCATTTAAGAAGTTCTACGGTAGATACGGAGATGTTGTATCAAAATATGACCTGTCTGTTTCTCAAATGATGAGTGACAGCATACCAAATTTTGACTCACAAAAGTAATTTGGTGAATTCATCAAATAACAATGAATTTGTCGCTTTGGGTCAATCTTGACGGGTGCGGCTAGCTGGCAGGGTACGCTTACCCATTCCGGACACCTGGTACAACCACTATTTTGTGGTTCAAGATGACCCCATTGCCTTTGTCATCATCTATATGTTCCTTGGACCTGGTAAATTTCAAAGTTTACTTTGAATGATAACGATTATTGGACCTGATTTGATGTCTATTTGTATTTGTTTAATACAGAATCGTTTGCTTCAAGGTATCTGAGTTACAATGACAGTCATTGCAATGTAAAGATAAACATTCAAGTGTGGGTATCTTTAAAGAAGAGTGAATGAAAAGTAGATATTTTATGACATTGTATAGAAAGGATACTGTAAAGCAGTGCTCTTTGTTATACAGGACTCCTCTTTCGACTCCACATTGGGCTCGTGCATCATGTATTTTTGCGTGGGTAATTAAAAAGTACAAATAGGAGAACCATTTAAAACAATGTTAAAAACTACTCAAAATCGTTTTGAGCACCGTCAAATGTATAAAGATTTCAATTCCACTGATGCAAGTTTAGAAGAATTATCGAGAGCACAATTTAGGTCAATATGTAGCAGTATGTATTATTAAAGATGTGGTTAGTATGCAGATTCAAAAAATGAAAGGCAATTTTCTCGTGAAGTGCATCGGAAAACACAATAAAAAACATTGAGAGTAGAAAGGCATTCTGAAACGTTTCATCTCACCATCATTTCGTCGTGATTCGTCCATTTAATCGTCTATGCCGGTATGTTCATCAGGCTTACGATCTTCTCCTTTGATTATGCTTTGATATTCACATTTTTCTAAGTCCTTCAGAGATTGGTACGAACTTCTGATGTTATAGTCTGGTACTGCATAATCGGAATAATCATTACAATCATCTTGTTCATTTCTTGGCATAGGTACATCTAAAATAATAATACAACGAGGTGTCTTTCATTATAATTGTGAATTATATCTTGTGAATTATATCAATGTATGTTATGATCTGATCAATGGTTAAGGTTTCATCGTAGCCTTTCAGTGCAGGGTAGGGCTAAAAGTACACCAGTTAATGTTATTTTGTACTGCGCTTATAAATTTGACATATATCATACATTCGTTGTTTCAAATTTTCATTTAAGTACATAGTTTTCAGCAAAACCATTTGGCAATGGATTTTGTCTTGATACAATAAATTAATTACTTTTCAAACACTAAAGTTAACAATAATATATATATATATATATATATATATATATATATATATATATATATATATATATATATATATATATATATATATATATATATATATATATATTAAGTTACTTATAATAAAGTGAGATCGACAGGCGAGCAAGAACCGGTGCTAAGTTTACAGTTTCCACTCCACATTTAATCATATGCTCAAATTGCTCGTTGACAGGACATTCTGGTAAATCTAAGCGACTAATTAATTTCATATTTGCCTACGGGATTAAACGTGCTATTTTATCATTATTGAGCTAAATGCCTTATTTTGCACACAAGTAAATTAGGAATGTTACTTAGAAAAAAAAGCACTTAAAATTGAATGTACCTAACCTTATTGCATATGTAGAATATATTAAGGCCGTAGACCTCTACCCTGTACTTAAGCAATAACCCCGTTGCAGGCGGGTAGATAGGATATTTTGGTACGATTCAAGTGCCAAAATTGTTCATGTTGAGTCTCTTGTTGTTACTTGATTGTATTGTGTGGTAATATATCTTAAACTTTTCAGTACTTGATACAAGCGTATATACACCATAGTTATATCTTTCAATGAGCAACTTGATGCAACATCGCTTATTATCTCAGGCCAAGTCTTATAGAGCAATGTAAGTGCAGGTCCGTAGTAATATATATTGACGTCATACGTTATCAATTTTGGACAGGTCATTACAAGTACTATGTTCATTTCTTGACACACTTTGCCCTGAAAACGATAATAAGGCATAAATAGGTCATGACGTATTTCAAATGATGGTATTAAGGACGTTAAAGTATGCCACACATACTATTTTGTTCAGATACACAGCTGGATGAAACTGAAACTGAAAAACTTCTTCTTTTTTTTCATTTTTAGCTTTGTATATTGAATAAGCTCGACAATTATCTTAGATTTCGTAGATAATTAGTGGCTGCCTATATTGTACTATTACTCAACATTCATGCAAAAATCTATTATCTATTACAACACCGTTACTATCATAATACAAGTCATCAACTGTGGTTTTATCAACTTGTGGTTTTAAAATGCAAACATGAACGTTTTTCTTGGCATCAGCGATGGAGACCAAACATTTCTTCTTACGCAATTTACGTTGTCATAATAAGATATATGAACGTCGGACGAAACAAAGAAAACAATCAACGAAAACAAGGTACGGTAAGTAAAATTAAATACACTATGACAAGGTATTACCTAATCTATATTGGATTCCTAAGATCCATAAGAATCCCTATAAACAACGTTTCATAGCTGGTTCCAGTAAGTGTACAACAAAACGCTTGTCACAACTTTTAACCATCATTTTATCAACCATTAAATCTGTTTGGTACGGTATTGTGACAAAATTTATGAAACTAGTGGGGTCAATCAAATGTGGATATTAAAGAACTCCAAAGAATTGTTACATATTTTACAAAATAACAAAACATGTACAATTCAATCCAAACATTTGATTTTTCAACGTTGTACACAACCATCCCACATAACAAACTAAAGACAGGCTATCATCTCTCGTGAAGAAAGCCTTCTTTTACAAGAATGGTAGTCGTAGGTATGAATACATTGCCATCAAGCGCAACTTAGGCTATTTCACCAACAACAGTGATGCAAACTCAAATACAGTGATGTTGAGGTGATTCAAATGCTATATTTCCTAATTGACAACATATTTATCAAGTTTGCTGGCATGACATTCAGGCAAACCATAGGCATTCCCATGGGCACAAACTGCGCCCCACTTCTTGCAGACTTATTTTTGTATTCGTATGAAGCGGAGTTCATGCAATCACTTCAGAAATCTGGGTGTAAAAGGATTGCCAAGCGATTTAACAACACCCACAGATATATTGATGATCTCATCAGTTCAAACAATCCTGGTATATCCAATTATCTACACCACATCTACCCAGATGATTTAGAAATAAAAGAAACAACTGAAAGTGTGGACTCGGCATCATACCTAGATGTATTGTTTGAAATTAGACATAATACTCAATATACTAAGCTGTATGACAAAAGAGACGATTCAATTTTGAAATCATAAACTTTCCCTTTTGTCGAGCAATATACCATCATCTCCAGCTTATGGTGTGTATATTTCACAACTCCTCAGATACAGTAGAGCATGCCATTCATATGAAGACTTTCGAGTTAGACACAGCCTATTAGCTCAAAAGTTAGTGAGGCAAGGATTCTCAGAAAGTAGATTAGTGAAATCATTTAAGAAGTTCTACGGTAGATACGGAGATGTTGTATCAAAATATGACCTGTCTGTTTCTCAAATGATGAGTGACAGCATACCAAATTTGACTCACAAAAGTAATTTGGTGAATTCATCAAATAACAATGAATTTGTCGCTTTGGGTCAATCTTGACGGGTGCGGCTAGCTGGCAGGGTACGCTTACCCATTCCGGACACCTGGTACAACCACTATTTTGTGGTTCAAGATGACCCCATTGCCTTTGTCATCATCTATATGTTCCTTGGACCTGGTAAATTTCAAAGTTTACTTTGAATGATAACGATTATTGGACCTGATTTGATGTCTATTTGTATTTGTTTAATACAGAATCGTTTGCTTCAAGGTATCTGAGTTACAATGACAGTCATTGCAATGTAAAGATAAACATTCAAGTGTGGGTATCTTTAAAGAAGAGTGAATGAAAAGTAGATATTTTATGACATTGTATAGAAAGGATACTGTAAAGCAGTGCTCTTTGTTATACAGGACTCCTCTTTCGACTCCACATTGGGCTCGTGCATCATGTATTTTTGCGTGGGTAATTAAAAAAGTACAAATAGGAGAACCATTTAAAACAATGTTAAAAACTACTCAAAATCGTTTTGAGCACCGTCAAATGTATAAAGATTTCAATTCCACTGATGCAAGTTTAGAAGAATTATCGAGAGCACAATTTAGGTCAATATGTAGCAGTATGTATTATTAAAGATGTGGTTAGTATGCAGATTCAAAAAATGAAAGGCAATTTTCTCGTGAAGTGCATCGGAAAACACAATAAAAACATTGAGAGTAGAAAGGCATTCTGAAACGTTTCATCTCACCATCATTTCGTCGTGATTCGTCCATTTAATCGTCTATGCCGGTATGTTCATCAGGCTTACGATCTTCTCCTTTGATTATGCTTTGATATTCACATTTTTCTAAGTCCTTCAGAGATTGGTACGAACTTCTGATGTTATAGTCTGGTACTGCATAATCGGAATAATCATTACAATCATCTTGTTCATTTCTTGGCATAGGTACATCTAAAATAATAATACAACGAGGTGTCTTTCATTATAATTGTGAATTATATCTTGTGAATTATATCAATGTATGTTATGATCTGATCAATGGTTAAGGTTTCATCGTAGCCTTTCAGTGCAGGGTAGGGCTAAAAGTACACCAGTTAATGTTTTTTGTACTGCGCTTATAAATTTGACATATATCATACATTCGTTGTTTCAAATTTTCATTTAAGTACATAGTTTTCAGCAAAACCATTTGGCAATGATTTTGTCTTGATACAATAAATTAATTACTTTTCAAACACTAAAGTTAACAATAATATATATATATATATATATATATATATATATAATATATATATATATATAATATATATATATATATATATATATATATATAAATTAAGTTACTTATAATAAAGTGAGATCGACAGGCGAGCAAAGAACCGGTGCTAAGTTTACAGTTTCCACTCCACATTTAATCATATGCTCAAATTGCTCGTTGACAGGACATTCTGGTAAATCTAAGCGACTGATTAATTTCATATTTGCCTACGGGATTAAACGTGCTATTTTATCAATATCTAAATGCCTTATTTTGCACACAAGTAAATTAGGAATGTTACTTAGAAAAAAAAGCACTTAAATTGAATGTACCTAACCTTATTGCATATGTAGAATATATTAAGGCCGTAGACCTCTACCCTGTACTTAAGCAATAACCCCGTTGCAGGCGGGTAGATAGGATATTTTGGTACGATTCAAGTGCCAAAATTGTTCATGTTGAGTCTCTTGTTGTTACTTGATTGTATTGTGTGGTAATATATCTTAAACTTTTCAGTACTTGATACAAGCGTATATACACCATAGTTATATCTTTCAATGAGCAACTTGATGCAACATCGCTTATTATCTCAGGCCAAGTCTTATAGAGCAATGTAAGTGCAGGTCCGTAGTAATATATATTGACGTCATACGTTATCAATTTTGGACAGGTCATTACAAGTACTATGTTCATTTCTTGACACACTTTGCCCTGAAAACGATAATAAGGCATAAATAGGTCATGACGTATTTCAAATGATGGTATTAAGGACGTTAAAGTATGCCACACATACTATTTTGTTCAGAATACACAGCTGGATGAAACTGAAACTGAAAAACTTCTTCTTTTTTTTTCATTTTAGCTTTGTATATTGAATAAGCTCGACAATTATCTTAGATTTCGTAGATAATTAGTGGCTGCCTATATTGTACTATTACTCAACATTCATGCAAAAATCTATTATCTATTACAACACCGTTACTATCATAATACAAGTCATCAACTGTGGTTTTATCAACTTGTGGTTTTAAAATGCAAACATGAACGTTTTTCTTGGCATCAGCGATGGAGACCAAACATTTCTTCTTACGCAATTTACGTTGTCATAATAAGATATATGAACGTCGGACGAAACAAAGAAAACAATCAACGAAAACAAGGTACGGTAAGTAAAATTAAATACACTATGACAAGGTATTACCTAATCTATATTGGATTCCTAAGATCCATAAGAATCCCTATAAACAACGTTTCATAGCTGGTTCCAGTAAGTGTACAACAAAACGCTTGTCACAACTTTTAACCATCATTTTATCAACCATTAAATCTGGTTTGGTACGGTATTGTGACAAAATTTATGAAACTAGTGGGGTCAATCAAATGTGGATATTAAAGAACTCCAAAGAATTGTTACATATTTTACAAAATAACAAAAACATGTACAATTCAATCCAAACATTTGATTTTTCAACGTTGTACACAACCATCCCACATAACAAACTTAAAGACAGACTATCATCTCTCGTGAAGAAAGCCTTCTTTTACAAGAATGGTAGTCGTAGGTATGAATACATTGCCATCAAGCGCAACTTAGGCTATTTCACCAACAACAGTGATGCCAAACTCAAATACAGTGATGTTGAGGTGATTCAAATGCTATATTTCCTAATTGACAACATATTTATCAAGTTTGCTGGCATGACATTCAGGCAAACCATAGGCATTCCCATGGGCACAAACTGCGCCCCACTTCTTGCAGACTTATTTTTGTATTCGTATGAAGCGGAGTTCATGCAATCACTTCAGAAATCTGGGTGTAAAAGGATTGCCAAGCGATTTAACAACACCCACAGATATATTGATGATCTCATCAGTTTAAACAATCCTGGTATATCCAATTATCTACACCACATCTACCCAGATGATTTAGAAATAAAAGAAACAACTGAAAGTGTGGACTCGGCATCATACCTAGATGTATTGTTTGAAATTAGACATAATACTCTATATACTAAGCTGTATGACAAAAGAGACGATTCAATTTTGAAATCATAAACTTTCCCTTTTTGTCGAGCAATATACCATCATCTCCAGCTTATGGTGTGTATATTTCACAACTCCTCAGATACAGTAGAGCATGCCATTCATATGAAGACTTTCGAGTTAGACACAGCCTATTAGCTCAAAAGTTAGTGAGGCAAGGATTCTCAGAAAGTAGATTAGTGAAATCATTTAAGAAGTTCTACGGTAGATACGGAGATGTTGTATCAAAATATGACCTGTCTGTTTCTCAAATGATGAGTGACAGCATACCAAATTTTGACTCACAAAAGTAATTTGGTGAATTCATCAAATAACAATGAATTTGTCGCTTTGGGTCAATCTTGACGGGTGCGGCTAGCTGGCAGGGTACGCTTACCCATTCCGGACACCTGGTACCACCACTATTTTGTGGTTCAAGATGACCCCATTGCCTTTGTCATCATCTATATGTTCCTTGGACCTGGTAAATTTCAAAGTTTACTTTGAATGATAACGATTATTGGACCTGATTTGATGTCTATTTGTATTTGTTTAATACAGAATCGTTTGCTTCAAGGTATCTGAGTTACAATGACAGTCATTGCAATGTAAAGATAAACATTCAAGTGTGGGTATCTTTAAAGAAGAGTGAATGAAAAGTAGATATTTTATGACATTGTATAGAAAGGATACTGTAAAGCAGTGCTCTTTGTTATACAGGACTCCTCTTTCGACTCCACATTGGGCTCGTGCATCATGTATTTTTGCGTGGGTAATTAAAAAAGTACAAATAGGAGAACCATTTAAAACAATGTTAAAAACTACTCAAAATCGTTTTGAGCACCGTCAAATGTATAAAGATTTCATTCCACTGATGCGAGTTTAGAAGAATTATCGAGAGCACAATTTAGGTCAATATGTAGCAGTATGTATTATTAAAGATGTGGTTAGTATGCAGATTCAAAAATGAAAGGCAATTTTCTCGTGAAAAGTGCATCGGAAAACACAATAAAAAACATTGAGAGTAGAAAGGCATTCTGAAACGTTTCATCTCACCATCATTTCGTCGTGATTCGTCCATTTAATCGTCTATGCCGGTATGTTCATCAGGCTTACGATCTTCTCCTTTGATTATGCTTTGATATTCACATTTTTCTAAGTCCTTCAGAGATTGGTACGAACTTCTGATGTTATAGTCTGGTACTGCATAATCGGAATAATCATTACAATCATCTTGTTCATTTCTTGGCATAGGTACATCTAAAATAATAATACAACGAGGTGTCTTTCATTATAATTGTGAATTATATCTTCAATATTATGATATATGTGACATTTCAAAATGCCAAAACTTTATCTAAAGGTCATCTGCAGTTGACGTATACACGCATTCAATTATTACCGATTGCGGGACAATGCAATTTCATTATCAGGGACATTAAAGGCATCTTTTTGAACTATACACTGAGCGATAAGACGAGTTACTTTCTCTTGATCCACACCAATTAAATAAAGAATTATCGAATTATCGAAATAATGATATCCCCTTTTTTCATGACAAACCAGAATAGATGAACAAAAATGATGTCCGTTTTGATGCTCTATGGTTCAATAACGACCATTTTGAGGTTTAATTTATCATCGTTTAAATAGCATTAAAATGCCTAGAATAAAATACAATTTTGAAAACGTATCCGATGTGTTGCAATGAAAAAACTGATATTTATAGTAATTACTCCTGTCTCAACGGCAATAATCTACATGTAAATTTTCATAAACATCACCAAAAAGAGCTTTGATTGCTCAAAAGATGTACTAACAAAAGTATCTCGGGTGGAAGAAATCAAACGTAATTTCCAATACGATGTCACTTGTTCAAAATATCTTCTTTTTTTTGCCCAATGCAATTGAAAATGGCTTAGAAATTAAAATAAAATTCAAAATAGGGATTTATGGTTTGCAAACAACGAAAGCGATATTTATGTTAATATAGCCTGTTTCAATGGCAACTATTTAGTGGCCAGAAATATTAATTTTCAAAAGTCCCAGCAGAACAGATTTGGATAATCTATTAAATTTCGCTGATCAGTAAAGGTAATGAAATGTGCAAATTACTATTTAGCTGACAGGAACATGGCTAATGACTGAAATGGCTGTCTGAAGGTGCATTTAGGATAGCATTCTATACTGTGCCATAGATATGAAGAATAGAATTCTCGACCTCCTAATACGTTTATAAAAACACATGCACATAATTAACCTTGTTTATTATTCATTTAACAAATAATGTTCACAAAGTGTCTGGCAATCAATAAATAGGCGGGGGGATTTTCGTCATACTTTTTGACATCAAAACAACCCAAACAGGTTGCATTGTCCTCATATGAAATTGAGTAGAAGGTCGACCAAGGTCACCGAAAGCACCTTGTGGCGATGATAACACTGGTCAATATCTTAAAAAAATCTTTCTTCGCCGATTCATTGATTCGCTGTGTGTCTATGATCAAACTACATGTTGACACCCTGTCGAATGGACAAGTGCTACAGTGGCATTGACACAGGTAACAAGTTCAACTTACAATCTTGGTTGCCAAATTAAATATGCCTGGGGAAAGCATTTTGGTTTTCAAGTCGACTGATTGCCCAACTTACGTTTCGCTATATTCTCAAAGTTACAAGTTTGTAATGTCGATGTAATATACTATTCCACAGATTATTACACCTCTTTTCTACATTTGAAGAAAAGCTAAGAGTTTTGAACAAAATAAGGAAACGACGTAAAATACCATTCCATATTCCGAGTGTAGGGGTTTTCCTTTAGGCTGTAAGCCACGATCATATCTTTGTCGTATGGTCAATAGTTTCTGTAATGTCAAGGATCGTCCTCTTTGCGCAAATGTCCTTCTCTGGTTTGCCAAAGGCGACTTAAGGTCGGACTATTAAAAGTGGAACAGTAACCAAAATTATTATATAGTATGCCATTGATGCCTTTATTTTATCAGTGATTATAGTGCATCTAAGCTTTGACGCATTTATATATTAAAACTGAATATAAACAGTTTGTTGTTACATCACCAGCGAGGATGGAATATGTCTAATTACTCGTTCTTTCATGTTCTTTTACATTGATTAGTAAGCAATACGTCATTGGACCGCACTCATACGAATTTAAGGAAAAAAATAACTTAAGATGTATCGATTGTGTCTTTTATATTATACAGAATCGTTTACTTCTAGGTATCCCTAATTAAACAAGGCTATGAAAGTGATGCAACCATATCAAGGCAATATCTTATCTTTCAAGAAAAAGCAAGTGAACAGCCGATCTTTGAGAAATGATAGAAAAAGGACACTTCAAAGCAGATCACTTAGGTCGACGTCAGCCCTTTTGCATATACACGTAGGAATTTTGCTATACAACTCGGTGGACCATTTGAAAATATTTGAATCACTCGAAATCGTTTGTAGCATCCTCAAATGCAGTGTTTCGTATCATATTATTAGTGCCACTCATGCGAGTTTAGAAGAATTATCGAAACCGCAATTTCATTACTAGAATATTGCACTATTTATTAATAAAGACTGATGAAGATTCAAATATGAAGGCAAGTTTTCTGCGAAAAGTGCATCGGACAAAAGCAATGGAAAACGTTGGTATTAGAATGATATTCTGAAACCTTTTATCTCACCATCCCTTTGTCGTGAATCATTGATTTCATCGTCCATACCAGTATGTTCATTAGGTCTACGATCTCCTTCTTTGGTTATGCTTTGATATTCATGGTTGTCTAAGTCCTTAAGAGATTGGTAAGAACGTCCGATTTTATAGTCTGGCACTGCATAATCAGAATGGTCATTATCATCATCTTGTTCATTCCTTGGCATAATTGCACCTAAAATAATAATACAGCGTTGGATCTTTCATTATTGTGAATTATTAATTCAATTATGATATGTCGATGTCGATGGCACAAGCTTATTATTATATATGAGCATAAGGTTCTCTGTAGTTGACTTATGGATAAGGAGGCGATGCACATATGCAACAATTGCCTATTATTTGTGGGACAATACGATTTCGACATCGACATAATGGACAAAGAGGCCCTCATTTTGTTCACTCATGGCACCCCCACTTTTCGCAACACATAAGTAAGTATACTGAAAGTCAAATCCGTCTTCCGCGCAGTGTTGAAAATTTGGCAGAATTTACTCGCAGAACAGCTAAATATTTATTTGCATATTCCATTTCCTTAATTGCTGCTCTTTTTATTGTCATATTTTGGCAATAGTTTCATAGCAGAATTCTTAAAATAACTTAGCGATACTACTAATATGCAAAAAGATTGAAAACACAGCCAACAGCCAAATGATTGTAAAGGCTTCATTTCATAAAAATAAAAGGGAAGCAAAAAAAATATGAACGATAGAGTTTTAGTTGACGATCATGACACGTGCATACTCAAATATTGTAAGAAATAACGGAGAAATAAAAAGGTAAAAGCAACGGGGGTTTTTCCAGATGTATTTTTCATTTTACGATGTGCCGAATAAGCTCGATTCCCTTAGAAAACAGTAGTGTATATGCGCGTCTCACGTACCAAAGAGATTGCACACTTCTCACATAATAAACTTCCTCATTTCTGAACCAATGACAGTGAAATGTTTCACTTTAATCCTTTGATCGATATACAAAATTTCTATCGTTTTAGATTGAATTTCCTTATGAAACTTTTATTTGTTTTCATATAATGATATAATGATATAATGATCCGGGCAAAAGGTCGATTTCCCCATAGAAAACGATGGCATCTGATATACCGAAGAGAATGCAAACTTCTCACTGAAGAATAGGCATTTATTCTGAAACAATTATGGTGAAAAGTGGCATGGTGATCATTTGAGTGATATATAAACTCGTATCGTTGTAGATTTTTGAATTTCTTAATACTTGCTTCATTTACATTTTATTTATTCCATTAACTGTAATATCTTGTTGCCGTCAATAACATGGCAATCTGACGAAGTTTACATATGCAGAATGACGGTCTTAAATTGACGCATATTAGGCATCTCGTAAGTTGTAGAGACTAAATACTTGTCATTTTGTTGTGTTTTATACCAACTATGGGTGAATATGAACGATGGAAATCGCTGTAAATTGGTAAAAGTAACTCAGAATGGTGGTAAACGGGTGCAGAATCTCAACTTTAATCGTGCAGTGAAAGTTATCGATCGATATTCTTTCATCGGAAATTGATACAAGTTTGTGTTGCATACTCTCGGATCGCATGGTGTTCCCAGCTCAACATAGCGCCAAACTTGGCCAAGTGTGCCGAAATGTGATGAAACATCAGCATCACCAAAACTGAAAAAACTGTCGTCGATTTAATTTGAGTACAAGAAAAAATTGGATACGTTGACTTTATGGTATATAAGTAAATATATACGGGTTTTTATGGAAATATTCATTGTCATGCCATTGTTTTAACAACCTAGTGCAAATGCCCTTATTCTTTGATATGATAACAATTGATCTTTCGCTATAATAACTCCTCTGAATTTTGTCACTACAGCTCTAGTAAAGATTAAAATGATTACAATCAGGGACTTGAATGCACGTTTTTTGAACTAAACTCTGAAGGATATCGATACGGCGAATTTTCTCTTGATCATAGCTAATTAACTAAAAAATCATATTATTATCTTATTGTAATCCAATTAATGATAAGTCCGATTTTCATGACCATTCCATATGGGCATTTTTGGGCAAAAAGAACAAAATTTATGTCCGTCTTGATGCCTTATGTGTTCATAGAAACCATTTTCAGGTTTACAAAATCATTTTTTTAAATTTATTTTAAAATGCCTTAGAATAAAACAAAAATTTCGAAACGTTTTTGATGGGTTGTAATGAACAAAGTTGATATTTATACTCATGGAACCTGTTTCCATGGTAATCATTTGAATGTAAGTTTTTCATGAACATCACCAAAAAGGACTCTGATTGCTAAAAAAAAATAGAACAAAAACATTTAGGGTTGCAAAATCAAAATGTAAATTCTAACACACTATCACTTGTTCAAAATATCACTTTTGCCAAATGACATTGAAAATGGCTACAAAAGCAAAAAATGAAAAGGGGTTTTATGGGTTGAAAATAACTAACGAAATTTTTATATGCAAATGTAGCCTATTTCAATGGCAATCATTTAGTGTCCAGAAACATAAATTATCAAAAGTCCAACCAATACAAATTTGACCTTGCAAAAATTTGACAATTAGAGCATCGAGGGTTAAAAAAACAAAGGCAATATCCACTACTATACTTTTTGTTTCTGTTGCAACCAGAACTTAAGAAGAGTTGCCATAGAAACAACTGCTCTTATTGGTAAATTTTTAGGGCTACCATTTATATTTATCTAATTGGTAAAGGTAATGAAATGTGCAAATTACTATTTAGCTGATAGGAACAGGGCAAATGGCTTAAATGGCTGTCTGGAGGTGCATGTGGAATAGCATTTTATACTGTAACATTAATGGAAAGAAACCCTGCTGATATGGCATGATGCAGGCTACATGAGCATAATTATTAAGTTTATTATTTAAGCAATAAAGCACATCCAGCGATCGTATACCACGAGATTTTGACCAGTTCACGACATATATGCACGATCGATTTATTGCTATTATAGCATGACATATTGAAATTCTGGCATGGAACGTCATAAAAAGGACTTTTCCTCAAGCTGAGAGCTAGTGTGCATGGCAACCGTGGTATATCAACAATATACCACGGTTCTTTTCGCGTCTCTACAAATCAGATCGCTGTATTTTAATCATCAGTATTATGGTATGATATAATACTAATTATTAAGTTTATAATTACACATGCACATCATCAACGTTGTGTACTATTCATTAAAGAAATAATGTCAACAAAGTGTCTGACAATCAAACAATTGGGGAATTTTTGTGTCATATATGTCAATAACCGGTTGTAATGTCCTCATGTAAAATAAGGTTAAATGTCGACCAAAGTCATCCAAAACATATGTGGAGATATAGTGGTATAACACTGGTCAATATCTTGGGAAAATCTTTCCTCGATTTGCCGCATGCCTATGAACAAAGTAGATTTTGACGCCATGTTGAACGGGAAAGTGCTACAGTGGCAGAGAAATAGGTAACAAGTTCAAAGTGCAACCTCAATGCCATGGGCTAGTATTTTAGCAAACAAGTCAGCTCACTGTTTAACTTACGTTTCGCTATATTCTCAAAGTTACATCTTTGTAATGTTCATGTCACATACTATTCTACAGATTATTACAGTTCTTTTCTTTATTTGAAGAAAAGCTGACAATTTTGAATAAAAGCAGTGAACGATGTGAAACCCAATTCCGTTCCATACTTCATTAGCCTATAGGCTGTAAGCCATTTCCACGTCCTTGTTAAATGGTCAATAATTTCCTTAAACTCAAACTTCGCCCTTAGCCTGTTGCGCAACTTCCTTTCTCTGGTTTGCCCAACGAGACTTAAGGTAAGACTATCCAAAATGGAATAGTTGCCAAAATTAGTAGGTAGTAAGACATCAGTGTCAATATTTTATCAGTGACCAAAATGCATCGAAGATTTAGCTAACTTGTACTTTTCAAATGAAAATACAAATGGTCCGTTTTCACAGCACAAGTGAAGATGGAACATTTCTAATTAATCGTTTTAACTTACTTTTACATGGATTATTAAGCGATATGTCATTAGACCACAAACATAGAAATTCAAAGAATAGGTAACTTAAATTATATCGATTGTGTAGTTTATATAATTTTATACAGATTCGTTCGCTTCTAGGTATCTGTCAATCAACAGGGGCATGACAGTAATGTCACTGTAATCAGGCAATATGTTATATATTTCAAAAGAAGCAGGTGAAACACTTGATTTTTTAAATGAAATAGGATAATTCAAAACAGATCACTTAGGTCTAAATCAGCCCTCTTTGGTGAGTCTATAGTGGGTTTGCATCATGCATATACACGTGGGAATTTTGCAATACAACTTGGTGGACCGTTTCAAAAATGTTTAAATTACTCGAAATCCTTTGTAGCATTGATAATTATAACTATTTAGCAAGTTCATCAGAGTTATTTCATGCAAGTGTCATCAAGAGGTCAAGTTAGCAATGTAGCAGTGTTTGGCATTGTTTATTGTTTAAGATGTGGTAAGGACCCTCTGTCGGCAAGACTTTTTCATAAAAAGTGTTTTGGAAAACGCAAAGAGTAATATCATGAGTAGAAAAGCCTTCTAAAGCAGTTCACTTACATTTTTGTGAGTCATCGATTACATCGTCTATGCCAACCTGTCCATCAGGCCTATGATCTTCTCCTTTGATAGAGCTTTGATATACACCTCTATCGAAGTCTGTCAGAGACTGATATGGTCGTCTATTGTCATAGTCAGTCCATTCATAGTCCAAAGAGTCATTTTTGTCATCTTGTTCATTACTTGGTACAATTGTACCTGAAAAAATAATAAGGTATAAATGTATCATAAAAATGGTTACTTAGCAACTTCGAAATTATGATGTCTTAGACAATACAGAACTGCCAAACACATGATATTGCATAAAGTGAGATAAGAGGGGACAATGTAAGTTATCTATGTTAGAATGTATAAACATGAAAAACTCTTCCTTTTTCATTATTTATTTATTTACGCTTTAAATTAGCGACCAAATTACTCAATGAGTAATTTTCGTCGGGGATCAATAAGTACAACAATGTTAATATTGAGAGAAGTACATTTAAAAATTAGTTCACAAAGGAAAACTCTTATGTTGTTTGGCAGAGAATCCCAGAGTTTTGTAGCACTGTAATGAAAACTATGTTGATCAGTATTTTAAACCAATTTTGGAATACACTATATTTTGACAAAAAACAGAACGTGTTAGCAAAGGATGAACATGTCAACTTATAACTTCAGTGGGGTGAACAGTTATCTAAGTTGTCTCGTAGTCGCTTTCTCATGGCGTCTCTTATAAACGAAGATCGAATATATATTTTCAATTATTGCCTACTACTTGAGTGATTGTCCTTTTTTCATAACCGGTGTATACATCGATGCAAAATTGTTTGATACGGCCAATGTTGGTTCTTTTGAAATACTAGCATGATCGTTTCATCGCGACATCAGCAAAAAAGAAAAAAGAATATTTAAATGGATGCTTTTTGACTTACTGTTTTCCTTCTGGCTTATCTGAGTGAAGTCTATGGCTGCATAATCATGGTCCTCATGGTCTTGCTGGTTATTCCTTAGAGAGAGAGGAAGAGAGAGAAAGCGAGAGAGAGAGAGAGAGAGAGAGAGAGAGAGAGAGAGAGAGGTGAGTATGTGTGTGAGAATGAGAGACATACAGGCAGACAGGAAGGGAGACATTATACAAGGCGGGAAAATACACACATTTGCTTAATTAGAGACAGAAAAGTGTGATTGGTTTTCCATTGTATTATAGATACACTAGGAGTAGCAAGACTATTACTTCACAGCATAATTTATACATATGCAAAAAAACGTCCCATTCGTGTATAATTTGCATCATGAATCTGGCTCACAGTCGGAGGACACAGAGCAGGTTTGAGTTATTCTGTTTATTACATTGTTCATATATTGAATATCAAGCGCCCCTTGAGGTTCAGATAATTCGTTGATGACTAAACGGGCCGTATAGTCATTTAGCAACAAAAATTATCCTTGGACTATTTTTAACACTGTTGATAAGCAAAGTATGAAAATAATCGAATTACACAAATTTTCATGAAACACTGGTCCGGTGTGGCAGATATTTTAACATCATAAAATACCGGGGAAAAAAACAATGAAAAGAACGGTGAAAATAAGTAAAATTTCATATACAGATATATATTTACTTACCCAGCGTGCACTTTGTTCATCTGATGTCGCGCGTATTTCATAGCAGCCAGAATGACAGCAAAAAATGCGAAAATACACATCAGCAGCAGAACAACTGTAAATGTATGCTTGCCTGTACCATCGGTTAAACCATGTAGATACAAAAACCAATACACGAGTAAGAGAAATTTATGATATTGTATTTCTGATATTTAAATTATTTTACTCATATACGGCAGAGAAATGACGACTATATTGATCTTAAGTTTATTACACATCCATAATCAGTACTTCTTTCAAAGTATATATGTTGTAACGAACTCGAAAATATGTTTTGTGGATTTAGTTATTTTTTTCCAATTAGAGAGTTAAGCGGCCATTTTAGTTAAAATATAGGTATATCTTAGGAAATGTGCAAGTATACACTATCTTAGCGTACTTTGTCCGTATTTTATTTCATTGATTATGTAAGATAATATTTTCAAGAAATTAGGAAACATGAGGTTTGATTGGATTGATTGTAATGCCTTACTTCATTATTGTTAATGATTGCAACCCTGATTTTCTGTAAATATTTTGAATGATAACAACACTTTTCAATGTTAGGAAAAACCAGCATATAAAGTGTCTAATCTTACCTGAGGTATATGCCATATACGGATCACAGGATTCATTTTTGCAATATTCCAAACATCTATGAATATACATAGGAATCAAGCCTAATTTCATATAGTACAATCGTTGTTATGTACTACATATTTTCACACTTTTTTATTGGAAAGTTAAGTCAATCAAAGGCCGTCAATAAGCCTTTGCTATTATTTTTAACTACAATAAACAAACCCCTGATGCAAAAAGCAAGTGCATCTCAAAAATATCCAGTAATAAGGGAATCTTCTATAGATACAACGGTCACCACAGCATAGCGGTGAGGTCCATTGGTTACACCGACCAATTATAATATGTCAAGAACAGATAATCAACTAAAAGAATTGATAACAGGAAACGTAACATCGTGTGGTTTAACCCCCTTTCAGTAAAAACCTGGAAACTAACATTGGCAAGAAATCTCTTCAACTTGTTGATAAACATTTTCCAAACAGGTCAAACTCAACAGGAACTTCAGCATAAAGACACAATTAAATTGAGTTACAGCAACATGAATAATATGATCCGTGCAATCGTATCGCATATTAAGAGGCTAATCACTGGATGCCAGCGAAAAGATCGAGTTAATAAGGGGAAGGTTTAAATCAGCTTCAGATGCGTTTCACGCGTGTTCCAGTGAGTGGTATAAATGGACCATTTCTTTAGTAATTAATTTGAAAGAATTCCACTTAATTTTCCTATATATGTGACCTAATTGCATGCTCCTCTAACTCATTGGTCAATGGTTGTGTTCAAAACATGGCACGGGAAACCATGCATGCCATTAAACACTCTATTTTTTGTGGCATTACTCCTTCAAGAAGTGTAATTACAGACCGGTTTGTAAGCAGTCTTCTTTATCAAAAAGTGCCTTGATCACCACTGGGCGCCCTTATTGTCTTATATTACTCCAAGTTGTGTGATATTTAGATGCAGTGGAATTCCTTATACCTTATGCCTTCTACTTTCTGGCAGTGACACCGTAGCTCAAAGGGAATGGAATGTTGGCCACTGACGGAATGACCATACATCTAGCAATTCGGGTAGGTTGCGCGGAATACCATACGGTTAAATGTTTAGTCACCAAGGGGAAAGGTGAACCCAAAAGGACTGGATCGATGCTTTTTATGGTTGCATGTAAGGTAGTTGTGCATACATCAGCTACATCAGCCCATGTCGGTCTATGTTCAAGTGCTTGTACTAAAGCTGGATCTAGGACAAGGTGTTTTCAGCATGTTTGTATCATGATATGTAATCTCTGTCTTTGTGGCTTTATATCATTAGACATTTTAGATTTCGTTAGGTTCTACGTTTAAACCTACCCTTGGCCCAAATTCGCTTGAAAAGTTAAACGGATAGAAATATATAATGCATAAACTCCCTTAGTGGACACCGAGGGTACCCTATGCCAGCCAGAGCATGTTTTCCTCTAATCAAAACTGCTTACAACACTGGTCTGTGATGTCGCTTTTCTAGGGGTTAACGCCACAAAAGATCTTTCATGAAAAGATATGCTTGACCTCCCAATGGCATATGTTTAACATGACAACTGACAACTCATGTTAATAGGAAAGCATATTAATCACAGCATGATTATGCTTGATCTTATTAATTTTACAGAATGCCTAAAAGTAGGGATAATTTTGGAAAATTCTCACATGTGGTGCATTCGTCGTTTTATCTAATTGGTACTGACTCACCTTTCTGAACAGATGCACGTTCCATTCGCATCAATGCACTTTATTTCATAATCACTTTTTGGCATCTCACAGTTGTTCCCTGTCCATCCTGGCAAACAGGATACACAGTTGTCAGTGTCTGTTTTGCATTCTAAGCAGTTCTCCGGACATGTTCGCTTACACGATGGGCCTATGTAGCCTGGGGGACATGAACATTCTCCTGTCACATGATTACAATGTTGAAAACTTTGGCATTGACATACCTCATAGCATTTGTACCCATAGTGACCACTCTCACATGGCTGATCACATCGATCACCATGCCAGCCAGGTGTGCAGTCACATGTTTTGTCGTCAGGCCTACAGTCATTTCCATTGAAACAGTGTAGGCATTTATCTTCACAAAGTTCGTGTCTCTTGCCATCGAGTTTTAAAACGTATCTATAAATGTTACAATCTGTACAATATTTTCCTTGCCAAGTAAGCCGACATTCGCAAATATTCGAGTTCTCTTTACTACATTTTCCTCCATTGAAACAACTGCATCGATGTTGACAATCGTCTCCATAAAAACCAGGGTAACATTCACATGAGCCATCAGTAATGTTACAGACCTGATTAGATGGACATTCACACGTTTCCGAACAGGTCACTCCCCAAGTTTTATGTTCACACTGACATCCAGAGACGGGATCACATTCAATACCGTCGGGACACGAACACTTGTTTTCACAGATGTTCCCATAGTAACCCTCTTTGCACGTACAAGACTTGAACACTCTTTTGTCGTCGTTACATGTACCGCCATTTTCACATGGACAGGGAAGAGCACAAAGTGCGCCATAGTGTGACTGAGGGCATACACACGACCAGTCCGTTTTGTTACAAATTCCTCCGTTTTGACATCCGCAGGTATGCGAACAGTCCTCTCCATAAAGATCATCCGGGCAATCTAAAGAAATATTCGATATCTTTAACGTTAAAAAATGTATACTTTAATAAAACGGTCTCGGTAAAAAGTCACACACGTTTCGTAGTCCCTTTTAGAACCTTTATGTTCATTTATTGCTGAAGTATTATTTAAAATCAGGTTAATGGTCTTCAACGAACAATCCAAACTGTAGATAGAAACCAGAGCAAATGTCTTGACTTTTTGAGGACTAATTCAAGGATGAAACTACTTCCATTTTGAATATAGACTGTACTACGTTGCTTACCATTTACATGTTTTGACAAAAAATGTAGTAAAAAATTGAATTAAACGACTTGTCACACATAGTGACGGGTTTAGTGATTCATAACGATTGCGTTAATACATATATAAGGAGATTAGTACAGAGATAACAATAAATTTATAAATTAATGTTAACATCAATGACGAAATATTATTTTCTGACATATCTTTTGACGAAACTTCTCTTTATGTACCCATTGCTCTAACAAAAATAGAAATAGTTACTGGTTTGCTGCTGGGTCTATTTATAGGTTCGATCACGCTATCTATAATAACACATGGTTGTTTTTCTATAAAGGTTTACATGTAGAGCATATGTTTTGTTTTGAGATTGTGTCGTAAAAAATAGATGACATTCATAATTGAGATAAGAGTTTGGTTTTTGTTAATGTTATGAATATAACTTTGATGCAAAGAACATAAAATATTTTCGTGATACCACATAGCCTATTTTTACGCTCTTGGGGCAATGAGAGCAGATCAAATCTAGTTTAGAAAAAGCGTGTTCAAATTTTGATGAAGAATTTTCTTTTGCTCTTGGAAGGAAGGGTACGCAATGGAAATTGTATGACTGGAAAGATTAGGCATGGCGATCTTATAGCACGGTTTGGATACGCGCGAGCTCTCGCAAAGAACAAAAATATTTTCTTGATGTTTCATGCCAAAATTTCAATATACTTTTAAGATACAATAGCAATAAACCACTCCCTTTCACGAAATACCTCTCGGTTTTTATTAGATCATATATGCACTCGCTATTGATAAGTTCCCAAAAAGTAAGGTTTCTGTACACAACAGCACTAGGCCTAACATTCACTTGGCAATACATTGCATGGATGCCGTAACTGTGAACTGGCAAAATCAGGCGGGAAAAACTCCGCACATACTCCGACAGGTCCAAAGTCAAAGGCTGACTAATAACGTTAATATATCAAAGACAGGCACTATAAGGTTAACAGCTATCACTCGTGCATACATGTCGTGAACTGGGCAAAATCTCGTGATATACCGTCGGTAGGTGGGGATTATTGCTTAATCCCCTTTGAAACTATCAGTCTAAGCATGACGACAAAGTCCCTCTATCCATAGAGGGACTATGATGAAGAAAATGAGAGGAAATAATAGAGAAAACAGTGAGAAAAACTCAACAATAAGCTTATTAATAGTGTATAGGCCGCCTGTGGTGTATCACGCGATTGAGACCAGTTCACGACATACATGTACGAGCGACAGCGAGTGTATACATGAAGTGAACTGGTCAAAAACGAGAGGTGTACCGTCACTGCCCATGATTTATTGCTATTATATCATAACGATATGTTGACATTCAGGCATGGAACGTCAAAAAAGGAGTTTTGCTCTTGCCGAAATCTCGCGCGTGTACCAGCTGTGGTATATCACGAATATACCACGGTTCTCTTCACGTCTCGACCAATCAGATCGCTCCATCTGCGCCATTTATATACTGTTATGATATTATATTCATTATATTATGCCACTGTTATGATAACGCATATACAGCTATCTGACTGGTCGAGACGTGAAAGCAACAGTGCTATATTCGCGATACACAGTATAGGTGGAACACTTGCGACAGACTCAGCTACAGACAAAATCTATCGCTCTGGCATATGTATCGTACGATGTTCAAACCCTCATTGTAAATTTGTTGCTGGGTATGGTTTCTTCCTGGCATATTGCAATGTTAAAATTCTCATCGTACACCGATTGCGGGGTGTGGTTTATTGCTGAAATCTATTTCATAATAAAATCAAGTTTTTATTACTTACCTATACAAATAGAGTTACTGAGATAGTAACCGTCACAGCATCTGTATACCCTATTACAAAGTGAAAAAAAATACAGAATTCTTTTTGTTCAGGTTTTGTGCCATATTATGCATTTTTATATGGGCTGTATAGATTTCTGCAGTAAATGAATTAATAAAACTGCTTGGGACGCTCAATTTTGAGGTTAATATCGAAAAATATGTTGCATAAGGACGTAAAACGGTAATTTTGTGAATACGCATATTGCAATATATATTTTAATGTTGAATTTACACGTAAAGTTTAAAATAACATTTTTAGAATGACTTGGGCGTATAGTTAGCTACGTGTTCACGTTCAGTCAAGATATACCCGTTCTGGGTGGGCTCAGTGAAGAATTATCGATCTTTTATTACGTGCCTCGAGGTGAATGCAAATCAGTGCATTAATCTGAATAGGAACGTCCGGGATGGTCGCGGGCCGGTGAACGATGTACTGACCGGTTTCCATGGTTAGCCGGGCCAGTGAAGCCTTTCGATGTTTTCGATGTCAAAGTAAACGCTTAACGTTAAATGCAAAATATCCGGGCGCGCACTGCTATTTTGACTTTCGTTAAAATCTGTTTGATGCTGGTTGATAATGGTAAAATTGTTTTAAAATGCCCTGCTTGTAACTAAATGTCATATAGCATTATCTAAGAAGAGGCATGTAATAAAAATATTATTGCCTGAATACATGGGTTTATGTGCCCTCGCAGCAGGAGAAAATTTGCCCTCCTGGCGTCGGGCAAATTGTCACCTGCTCTCGGGCACCTAAACCCATGTATTCAGGCAATAATATATAACAGTGTTAGTGAAGTACACATTTTTCAGAAAGCAAAACAAAAAAACAGCAAACAAACAATGAGGCAAAGTTAGATTTAACAGTGTTTTTAAACAGCTTTCAGGTCAAAAATCAAAGAGCGTCAAACAACACCGAAAGTTATTAAACCCTTTGTCATTGTTATTGTACTCCCTGTCTACGGGAACGAGATTTACTGCATATTAGAACTTAGTAGGTCACAGAAGCATATGTATCATAACTTTAATTTTTATGCTGCTAATAGGTCTTTTTTGTCCAGTTGACACTTCTGAAAATGTCTGAAATACTTACGGTCCAGTTAGGTCTTCATATGCGAAGCAAGCATGGGGATCACCAGGATTCACATTGGCGTGTTGAGTATTAGAATATCCACAGAACAGAACAAAAACAAGAAGATGCGGAAAGGACACACTCAAGGCGTTTTCTGATTTCATAGCCGGAGTTTTCAAATTTCCAGCAATGCAAAAGAGTACTTGACGCTGCGTGTAATGTGTATCAAGAAGGGTAAAGTCCAACACCTCTAAACAATCGTGAAAATAGACCTCAATCTCGAACGGTATTTCTACCAGAGGGTGTTAACCCAGATTTTGATGAATCGTATTGGTGGTCGTCTATTAGGAAGTCCGAACTGTAATAGTTGTCGTCAGGTTTTGTAGTCAGTTTTTTGTTTCAAATGGTCAAAGTTCATCGAGGAAATAAACGACGAATGATATAACAATCCAAACCATACAGTTAGAGGTCCTTCTGGTTTTCCTCTGTAATGAAAGTCCTGGTTACAATGTATAGAGTCGTATAGAACACGAATAAATGGATAAGATTTAAACACACTTTGAATACTCCGCTTCTGTGCGTTCATTTGAATGAATAAAGTCGAGAAAACGCATTTTGACAAACTTGCCTTGTTTTACCAGGTAGCTTTTGCTTTTTTACACGAAATTATCGTATGCATTAATTTATTGGTAGAGCGGTTTTGATCATGTGGTGGTGCACATCACTAAAGTTCAACCCATGATAACTAGAAAAAATATATGCATTTCTTCCTGTATCTAAACAAATTCAAGGACTGAAACATACAAATTACTGCATAACAGCGAAGAATACCAGCGACAATGGCTGTATAGCCTAAGCGTATCAAAACAAATTGTAAGTGAAAAACCGATCTTACAGATATTTTGGTCATAATAAACAGTCGACTATTATTGATATGTCTTCAAACGATTATCCCGGAAAAGTGTTATTATTTTCGAGGTTTCGGTCGCAAACGACGAACTTTGCCCAATATTTTTTATGAGATAGCAAAGGCCTGGGACTTTAATTCTGACATATAGTTCGTTACTTTTAAACTTGGAAATATCTACTACATTTTAACGTTGTTCCAGCCATTAAGATCGAAGGCGAGTGGCGACGCTTTAGATTTACACATATCAAGCGATAAAGCGCGATATTCTAGGAGATAGCTGCAGCGTCTGGGAGTTGTCAGTGTTTTTTTTGTTTTTTTTGTGTTTTTTTTTCTTGTTTACTTTTGAGGTTGGGATATCTGCGTGGACGGACGGACGGGACTCAATCCGCATGTCCCCGCAGACCTAGTTTTGATGAAACATTTTACAGCTGGTGGTCTGACAGTGCATACAGACATATGACAATATTTACATCTTTACTGGTTTTTGGTTATAAGGGTGATATGTAAGGATGTGCTGCATCATATCCGACGAAATGCCGGACAGTTGTTGAGCCAAGAGTCCTGAAATGTTGTACAAAGACATTTGATGTATCATGTCCATAACTTGTTAATTTGCATATTTAATGACCTCTCCTAATTGGTATCCTATGTCCAGAAATTTAGCATTAAGTTTGATGTAAAGTGGTATAGATGTCGATCCCTAAATGCTGTAATAGTAATATCGTGTCTTTTAATTGTCAATTGAAAATTTCTTAATTAACGTTTCTCATTAGTTTTATTGGTTTCTCTTTTAGTTTCTGGAAAATCTGTAGCAAATTTGATGAAACCTGGTACAGGTGTTGATCTGAAAGTATTACAGTAGCGATAAAACACATTAAGCTGTATTATGTCAGTTGGTTGCTGATTTGCAAATTTAACTCATTTTCATGATTTGGGTGATATATCCGGAAATGCTGCACTTCGTTTGATGAAACGTCATTGAATTGTCCGCATGAGGGCGCTCCGTCCATCCTTTCATCAAGTCAAGCCATCATCATGGTGCTATCAGAATAGTTGTAAAGCTTCCAGAATGCAACCTCCATCGGAGATATGGATAAACACACGCAGAGTATTTTGTTTCCTAAATACCTCATTACTCATTGTTATTGTACTAGTGCCAATTGCACATATCTTCCTTTTTTTCACTTTATTACATCATCGACTAAATTAACAATTATGTTCAGAATTAAAATTAGATTTTCAAATGTAAAATTTTCAGATCTTCATCTTGGTAATAGCATCCGCATTATTTATCCAATTAGCTTTTTCTTTCAAGTGGTTTATCAATAAGCTTAAAAAATTCAAGAAGATAATTTTGTACAAGGAAGAACAAAGTTGTTATTCAATTGCTAATGGATAACAGCTTTTCAGCATTATTATTTCATCACAAATATATATGGGCTTTTCATTAATTATTTTATAATATATAAAACGAAAGAAACTTGCCTTACATGCCTTACAACATTAAACTCTTAGTATATTAGTCTCAGCGATGCAATTTAAGCGAACAAATACCTCGATCTTTGTTGTAGAAACCTTCTTAGTAGCCATGTTTTTATTGTTGGTTTTAGAGTTAGGCCATGAGAAAAACTCGTAGCACAAACTCTGTTGCTAGACACTTATTCGTTGACAACACATAAGTGTAGACAATGTTTGCTATCCAATAAACACCCTGTGTTTTTGTAAATAAACAAGCGCGTTTACAAACTTACACAGGGGAGTGGTAACAGCCAGAGTAATTTTACAATAACAATAAGATTGCACTTAATCAGGTTTGAAATTGTTGGTCTGGCTACTGTTGGTACATATGTCCCTTGACTTTTAAAGCACAATCTCGTTCAGGAGGTTTATTTCTTAGGTCAAGAAATCACTCAAATTTGCTATGAATCTGTCTCTAATGGGACTATTTCTGACATATAGGATACATCTAATCAAATGTTTAAACTTTTGAAAGGGTACAACTCTTGTTATATAAATGTTATTTGCAATGCGATGTAAGGCTCTTGTTTATATCTGGCGTACGAGGTTACACAATTTCCAAGAAGCAGCTGGATTCACACTTAAATTAGTAACATTGCAATTCAACCTCTGCTCTGGTTGGTTCAGTGTCATTTCCATCTTGACAGTCAACAAGTGAGTACAGTCTTGCGTTGTTCCACAACTTTTTGTGTAGTATAGATCCTCGTGTTGAGCCCGAGGTCCAGTTACCACTAAAAGTACTTTTTGTAGAGTTTCGCTTTTTAAGTTCGTTTCAATTTTTTAGCTTCCTGTATTTTCTTTCATATGCTTTATAGTCTGTTATCCGTTTATTTCAGTTTTTAACCCTGATGAAGTGGGATTAAGCCCACGAAACGTCGGACAATAAAATTTAGTTTGTAGTGAAGAACACTGTGTCCTAGAGTTGGTGCTGCTTGACCTATCCTGTCAATATTGAAATAGGCTTGTGCCGTATCCAAGATAGCCCTGTGAAATCTTGCGATCCTCACGGATACAGATACACCGCAGCTGCTAGACCTACACTTATTGGTGGTCCATTAACAACTAGTCACAACTCCCTGTACTGCCTTTTACTGGTACCCCTGTGAATCTGCATAGATCCAAGTATAGTCGTCTAGTATGGCCAAGAATCTTCACAAGATCTACAGCAAACTAAGAAATATAACGGACAGACACGTAAGATTTCAATCGCATCTATCCTTCCTGCAACATTGCCGTTCTGAAAATGTCATACCTACTGGTTTATCTTTTAACAAGAAACCACCACTAGAAAACACAAATTTAGAATACAAATGAAACTCAGCGCTTAGAAAAACATCGGACAATTAGTGAATCTTCTTATATCATTCTATGAAAATGAACTTTGCCCAGGACTCGAAAGTAAAACTCAACTGTTGACGAGGAAGTTGCAAAGTCTTGCAGACCAGCGTATATACCGTCGCTTCAATGCCCAACTACGTAATCAAGTCAGAAACACAAAGATAAAGTTGAACAATACACGTCAAAATAAACTTATGAAACTCACGTCAGCAACACTGGATAAGAAGAAGTCAGAACAACAAAACGTTTCTCACACAGTTAACACAACTCATAGATCTGGTGGGAATCAACGTCGTCGGTTTAACAAATATGTAAGAAAACACAAAAGAAACGTGAGACTTCATATAGCCAGAAAATCTGCGGCCTTATCAGACATTAACAATATAATAAATATCAGTGGAAAAGAACTCACACCAGCTGCCACAACATTGCTCAACAGAGGCTTGGGATTTATACCCACACCAAAATCCTGGGACAAATGGAAATTCATCGAGGACACTCACTCATACCATCGGCGATTACGATTAAAAGAGTTCTTTCACGACACTGAAAATGACTGTGAAAACTACGCTTGTGATCTCCCAAAAGAACTGAGAATACCAAGTAAATGGACTCCACGAACAGGTAGGGATCAAATGCTCGATAAATACCGTGAAACAGAAATGAAAGAAGTATTGCAATACAAGTCAGATACGTCGTCCCGCAGAGACAATATCACTAAAGAACAGAGACAAGAAATCAGAAAACTGAGGGATGAACCGTCTATCTATATCAGCAAAGTCGATTAAGGTGGCTCTGTTATCCTTTGGAATAGACAAAGCTATATAGAAGTTATGAGAGAATTTGTCTGACATTAAATACTATCAACAGATTAGTGAAGATTTGACACCTACAGTTCATGCTAAAATCGTCGAACAAGAAAATAAAATGGAAAATAATTCAACAATCTCAGCCACAGAAGCAGCAGCTATTTGCTACGAACACAACATCACTACTCCGTATATGCATGGTTTGGCAAAATGGCATAAGATCCAGAATCCTGATATCAGCCTCCATCGTAAACCCCCAGTTAGGGCTATTATCTCTCAAATCAATAGCCCTACACAAAGAGCATCCATATGGCTTCATCACAAACTGATGGATATAGTACCACAGTATTGCAGGGAATTAGTTAAAGATTCCACTGACTTCTTACATCTATCATCAACTTCATCAAGCAAATTCCTCACAGATTTCAACGTTACCGGCGGACTCTCTTCTGTTCATTTTGGATGTAATCAGTTTGTATCCCAATATCCCGATTGATGAGGGCCTGGAAGCACTTAAACATGCATTCGAAACATGCACCAAATTCAACGCTACCAATACTGATGACATCATTGAGTTAGCCAATATTGTCTTACGTAACAATGGTTTCGAGTTTTGTGGAGAACATTATATTCAAATCCATGGGACAGCCATGGGTACGCCTTTCGCTCCTATGTACGCCAACATTTTTATGAGCTGGTTCTGGAGAAAAACCGAAAATTATAATGACCAACCCGATCTGCTCAAAAGATTTATTGATGATCTTCACGGTATATGGACACTCGGCGAATACAAATTGCTCCGATATCACAAATACCTTAACAGTATACACCCATCTATCAAGTTCACTTTGGAGTATGGTAAAACCAAGCAACATTTCCTCGACATCTCTACAAGCATAGTGAACGGGAAAGTGGAGACGGATCTGTACACCAAACCTACTGACAGTGGAAGATATTTGTCTCCCTCTTCACACCATCCAAGACACATCTTCAACAGCATTGTATACAGTGGAGTTATCCGATTGCGCAGAATATGTTCACTCGATATGTGGTTTGATCAACGGGCCAGTGTATTCAAGGACAGACTGATCAAATCTGGTTACCAGGCCAACAAAATACAAACCATTATAGATGAAGTTCGTAAGAAACCAAGATCGTCCTTTCTCCGTTACAATAAAAAGCAATCCATGGATAGAGTGGTTTGGGTCAACGACTTCAATCCTATGCGACCAGACGTCAGACAACTAGCCAACTAGCTCTCTGAAAGAATGTCTATGGTTTCCCCTACACCTCTGCTCATTTCGGACAGAGTTTGTGCCAATCTTGGCCAGTTGATTGTAAGACACAGATTACAACAACAACAACAACAACAACAACAACAACAACAACAACAACAACAACAACAACAACAGAATAAACGGAGCTCACGGCCATGTAATGATACTAGATGCAGAGTAATGTGTTCACAGATGGTCACCACGGACAGCATAACAAGTCATAGCAACGGTCAAACCTTCAAAATAAAGGGACAGTACAACTGTAATACTGAAAATGCCATTTATTGTGTATTTTGTGATATTTGCTTATGTCAGTATGTTGGCCAAACTAAAAACAAAATAAGGTACAGAATGGCCGGTCACAGAAGCATGATAAAATGTAAAAACAATTATCTCGATAATCCAGCACTATACCTTCCCAACCATTCAGTAAAGAATATGAAAGTCATTATCTTGGAAACGGTTCATAACAGTGATCACAATGATAAATATTCTAGGGACATTGTTGAAACAAAGTGGATATTTTTACTTAACACCATGTATCCAAAGGGACTCAATAGAGAGTCACCCATTCCTGCTATAGTGTAACTTTTTATTCAATCATTGACTTTCGGGTATTTTTCACCCCCCCCCCCTGTCAGTTTGACTACATACGGGTGATACCTTTATTTTTATCACATTTTTTATCACATTTGTTTTTCAACACATTTACATCTTTTAAGTATTGACATTGAATTTTACCCTGTATTTTTACCACTTTTTTATTTTATGGTGATCATCATTATTTAAGACTTTTACATCTTTTTTAGAATATTGACATTGAATTTTACCCTGTACTTTTACTAGTTTTTTATTTTGATGGTGAAATTTTCACTTCAGCGGAGTTCTGTTTTCTCCTGGCTTAAATATTTCAGTACCGGTTGGTTTTCCTGCAGCTGTCTCTCCACTTTCTAAGACATTGTTTGTTCATTTGTATTGTACATCGTATTGCACATTTCTTACGTTTGCATGCGATGTACATCGCATTCAATATATGAAAATCAGCTTGTAGGTGTCAATCACCCAATGCATTTCAACCTCTGCTCTGGTTGGTTCAGTGTCATTTCCATCTTGATAGTCAACAAGTGAGTACAGTCTTGCGTTGTTCCACAACTCTTTATGTGGTATAGATCCTCGTGTTGAGTCCAAGGTCCAGTTACCACTAAAAGTACTTTTTGTAGAGTTTCGCTTTTTAAGTTCGTTTCAATTTTTTAGCTTCCTGTATTTTCTTTCATATGCTTTATAGTCTGTTATCCGTTTATTTCAGTTTTTAACCCTGATGAAGTGGGATTAAGCCCACGAAACGTCGGACAATAAAATTTAGTTTGTAGTGAAGAACACTGTGTCCTAGAGTTGGTGCTGCTTGACCTATCCTGTCAATATTGAAATAGGCTTGTGCCGTATCCAAGATAGCCCTGTGAAATCTTGCGATCCTCACGGATACAGATACACCGCAGCTGCTAGACCTACACTTATTGGTGGTCCATTGACAACTAGTCACAACTCCCTGTACTGCCTTTTACTGGTACCCCTGTGAATCTGCATAGATCCAAGTATAGTCGTCTAGTATGGCAAAGAATCTTCACAAGATCTACAGCAAACTAAGAAATATAACGGACAGACACGTAAGAAGTTGGTGCTGCTTGACCTTTCCTGTCAATATATATATATATATATATATATATATATATATATATATATATATATATATATATATATATATATTTAAAAACTATCTACTGTTGATTGACCAATCAGAGTGCTCAATTCAGGGTGTTTTATCTACTCGTAAAGCCTTGGTCACAAAATTCCAGAAACGAATGACAGCACCGTAGTAACGTACTGTCCAATCAAAAGTGAACATGTCATATTCTGTAGACATCTGGTACATTTTAAACCAGCTGCAACACAAAATCTGCTGTGCCCTAGGGCATTTATATAATGTGCCCTAGGGCATTTATAGGATGTTTCATTACATTGGAAGTCTATTTCACAAATAAAAGATTTAATTCATATCCTAAACATGTTACATTGACAAAGGGGACGGTTGACGTAAACACATTGAAAACGAAAATATATCAGTTAGGGGCGATAGTTTTTAAGTCGGATAAAACCCTCGTACTCGGGCTCTTCTGGTATATAAAGTCCAACCCTACGTTAAAATGTCTCGGCCTGCGGCCTCGACATTTTATCGTTGGGTTGGACTTTATATACCAGAAGAGCCCTCGTACTCGGGCTTTTTCCTATACATACATATATATAATATATTATATATATATATATATATATATATATATATATATATATATATATATATATATATATATATATATATATATATATATATATATATATATATATATATCACGGATATATATATATATATATATATCACAGATAGATAGATAGATAGATAGATAGATATTAAATGTTTTCCAGCATGCACAATATGTAAGTTTTGCATCTACGTACACCATCTTATCTAAGCACCTACTGCACAATGGCAGATTTACATCAGCAGTTTATCAAAAGGTATTCCCAGTCACCCTCTCCATCATTCCCTGTAAGGGCTCAATTTTGCATTAATGGAATGTGGTCAATGAAACGTAAGTTGATATTACTTTCAGGCTCGATACGCTTAATGAGCATCACGTGTCACATGCTTTCTTCGACGGGGTTGACATGCAGCTCTATGCTGTCGGGCAATCAGTTCATCAATGTAGTTTCGAAATAAGCGTATCTAAATTTTGCCCGTTTAAATGACCAGATTTACCACATGTTTGGAAGATAGAATAAATGCTGTGTTGCTTTCGATATGCATAGTGTGCAGCTGCAGATAGGTCTAGCCCTCTATCTGTTCGAAAGTGATATGATATGATATGCATGGTGCAGCTTGTAATTATGTAGGTATTTCGAACCATAGCTTGTCGGACGTTCACTTAGATTCGGGGACAAAATAGAGTAATTGAAATACAACATGTTTCATAAAGGTAAAATGTTCAACGCGGAAAATATTAGACCATGTTTTCAAATGACTAGACAGCTTCGGTTTCTCTAGTAAATTGCAAATAAAATCAATAAAAACGTAAACTTTTAACGTCATCCATACGAGCTGAAACAAGATTATGGACATTCCTGCCATTTCTGCATATATATATATATATATATATATATATATATATATATATATATATATATATATATAATATATATATATATATATTATATATATATATATATATATATATATAGATAGATAGATAGATAGATAGATAGATAGATAGATAGATAGATAGATAGATAGATAGATAGATAGATAGATAGATAGATAGAGAGATAGATATAGATATAGATATATATATATATATATATATATATATATATATATATATATATATATATATATATATATATATATATATAATATATATATATATATATATATATATATACGCTGATGCTGTGTATTTCATTTTGGAAAGGAGTTCGCTGCACACTTCACTAGGCTTCTCCTAATCACAAAATATGTCATAGCTTCTTCATAATCGATACAGTACATCGTTCACATGATTTTCTTTGAAGCTAAACGAGTTTATATTTCCTTTGCTGTTCTTTAAGATTTTATCATGCGTTTAAGGAATCAATCAACAATAAATACGACGAAACTGGACGGTCGATGAGAACACTCTGATGACAACCAAACGAAAGCTTCTTATATATATACTTGTTTGAAACAGTAATAGCAGATGTCATCACAGGCGGCCCAAAAACTATTACTGAGTTTTTCTCACTGTTTTCTCTATCATTTTCTCTCCTTTTCTTCATGCTCTGACTAATCGGAGTAAATAAAACAAATGGTTAACACAACTAATTGTGCTAATCCGTGGACTTATAAGAGATTTTATGGGTTGGTCAACATCGCGAAAGATAGGAAAGGTTACTAAAATTGGCTCCTTTTTCATTTACATCTCTATCTTTGCAATGTTGACCAACCCTTGATAATGGGGTGTAAAATAAATAAAGAGTCAAGAGGCTATAGGTTAGGCTATTTTTATTTTATTTATTTTACTTACTACGATCAGTCAGAGCATGAAGAAAAGGAGAGGGACTGACAGTGACAGAGAAAACTGGGAAAAACTCAATAATAAGCTTATCAATAGTGTATGGGCCGCCTGTGATATCATATGTCGAGGATGTGTTATGTTTAGTTACAAATCATTATTGAACCATATACCTTCACAGTACAGGCTAGGGTCGTGTATGCAAGATCTAACAAACATGTTATATTTTGATAGAGAGATCGTTGTATTTTACTACTTTTCATTGGTTTTGTTTGTTTTCTTTTTATGTAAACTTGATACTCAAAACATTGTGCAGCTTGTCACCAGAATAAATCTTTAAAACATATCAACAGTTTTAAGTTTACAAAGCAGCAACAAAAATGAAACCAAAACAGCAACAATTTGTATGAAAACAAATCGGACGTGAAAACTTAAATCGCCACCACAAAAACGCTAGACTATTAGGTCAGATCGGCAAGTGAGTTGCGATTAGAACTCATCCCATGTCTCATACTCATCTTTTTACCTGATTCTATGATAATTTGGCGAACCGTAACTCACGATTCCCATACAAAAACCAATGTTGCCAATGTTATTTGGGAAAGAATGTCTTCATTTCACATTATAGTCCTCAATAATTCATTACGTAAACATTTTCAAGTAGAATAATATTGAAACATTTGCAAGCACAAAACAAAAAAAAATGCACAATTATACAATGATAGACGGCAGTAACTGAAAAACATATTTTTTCTGCATTTGCTCTCATTGACTGAGCAGATTTATCATGTACGATTTTACATCCGTACCATTTTGAAAAGAACATTTCCAGGATTGTAAATCACCAACAGCTCGCAAAAGTTTACTAAATGCATAATACTCTGCACAGTTACCCGGAGGAAAGATTCGCTCATGGTCGATTCTCGGATTTTCGCCCCAAGTGATACCTTGAAACAATCTAGAACATGTTTGGCAGGGAGGTATTGTATTCATATTGTTGTCTGTGAAAATTTCTTCTCCATGACTAAACTGTAAAGCTACACAGCGGACAGATATCATGGGAAATTTTATGAACGCGTTTTCGTTTTCTAGTGTTCCCTTCACCCATTCATGAAAGTGCTGGTTTACCAAATTGCGTAGGTACGTTTTCCGAAGTTTTCGTTCCCTAGCAACACTAGCTCCCCAAAACATCTTAGTAAGGCCATTGCTCAGGGTCATTTCCACTTTGCAGATTGTTTTCGCCACGAGAGGGTTTGGTTTTGATCTATCGTCATCTAGCGTCAGTCGTTCGTACACCACACGGAGACAATTCTGTATTGCATCGGCGTCTTTGTAGAGAAGAGTGATCTGAAAAAAAATATGATTTAACATGTCACGGCTTAGTTTAGGGGTTGTTCTGATGACTTATAATGAGATATCATGAGGTTTTGCACTTTATACTTGTTGGGGCCCGTCGCTTGTGAAAATGTCCAACTGTACCACGTTGTAAGAATTGTTAAATCTCCCATTAAGTGTTTCTTCTCGCTTTGATGTTCATAGATATTGTGTTTGTAAAATCCGAAAGGTTCAAATACATAAAGGTTGGGGTTGTCAGCTAGCTTCATCATCATCTTGACCAGCTGAACGAAAGTGCCTTCACTTCCATACCGTTTTACTGTAGTAACTGCCCATATTTGGTTAGACCATAGGGACTTGTGAACGGCCAATTAAAAGATAATAAAGAATAATGCAATTAACCCTAGTCTTGTTGAAGAGCTTTTTCCCTTGCTCTCTTCTCAGTTCTTGTGTCCTGTGTTTCCTCGCTCTGCGAATTATGACAATTCAGTGATAATTATGTATGCAGTATGAAGTGCGCCTCTGTGGTGAACTTTGGCAAGTTAGGGTCCCTGCCCAATTTCCACCGCTGACTATGGGCCGCCATTTTAGTCAGAATTTTGACAGCGTCTTAATGACACAGTTATCGGACAAGATCACGTGATCAGCAAATATATATAGTGGCAAGCCTGGAAAAGACGACGAAATATAGAACAGTGAAGTCTTTTACACGGCTTCAGGTTAAAGTCTCTGACACTGTTCTTCTATAGTGGTTTAGTCTCATATGTGACAGACTATCCCTCCTTCCCCATGTACGGCTGTGACTCAAAAATGAGTAATTTTTCGTTTTTGATTAAATTTCGACAAATCATGCTTGGTTTTGGAAACCATGGAAGTAAAATTTATCCTATGGCCGGGGCACAATGGGTAGCTCGAAGTTCGAAATAATTAATTGCAATCTCAACCCCATACCTGATCCTATTTTCATGAACAGCGCAGCCAGCGGTAGAAATGGGACAGGGAACCAGACAAAACTTTTGGATAGGTTTGGCATGCTATGCGATCGTTCAGTATGGCAACAGTATAGAGGAAACCCGGAAATCCTATAACAAAAGTTAACCAAGGGGACAAACCGCATGCTGAACAGCATACATAATTGAGAGTACTCACAGAGCGAGGAAGCATATGGCGAGAAAACTGAGACAACAAGGAAAAAAGTCTTGTACACAAACAAGGAAAAAGGGCCTCGTACACAAAACTAGGTTTAATAGCATTACTCTTTATTATCTTTTAATTGACTGGTCGTAAGCCCCTTTGATTGAACGTGTAAAATGCCAGATTAACATTTGTCTTTAAACGAATCTTGCATCAGTGGTTAAGATGTTGTAATATACATTTTAAGTTGACAGTTGATAATTTTGGCAATGAAATATCAAAGGAAATCCTCACGGGAAAGTAAGGTTTTAGGCTACACGGTGATAGTATCAAAACCCATTATGTTTTCGCTACTGCAAAAAGCTTTTGTCTTGTGGGGTGGGTTGGGGCAAACAACAGGATACTGAAATACATTATGGGTAATAAGTCGAATTCCCAGTTTTAGATAGTGATCTTAAAAATATTAGGGGCCCAAGCCAAACGGCTGGGCCCTATGGTTTTATAGGAGTTCAACTTTCTTCTTCTTCTTCTTCTACTTCTTCTTCTTCTTCCGCTCTTTTTTTGTCGACCTAGAACTCAAACACCGCTTACCGCAAACTTCTGAAACTTGCAGGGCTAATAGGTACCTATGAGATCTCGTGCACCTGGGTATACAAATTTCGATTGGTCACGTGACCTGGCGGCCATATTGGATTTTCGAAAAATACCGATTTAATTTTAAAAATCTTCTTCTCCAGAACCAACATACAGATTTAGCTGAAATTTTACTCATGGCATCCTTAGAGTGATCTCTTTCAAGTTTGCGAAAGACGTTTGGATCGGTCACGTGATTTGGCCGCCATCTTGGATTTTACGAAAATCGCAATTTAATCATTAAAAATCTTCTTCTCCAGAACCAAAACACTGATTTAACTGAAATTTTGCTCATGTCGTCCTTAGAGTGATCTCTTTCAAGTTTGCGAAAGACGTTTGGATCGGTCACGTGATTTGGCCGCCATCTTGGATTTTACGAAAATCGCAATTTAATCATTAAAAATCTTCTTCTCCAGAACAAACACACAGATTTAACTGAAATTTTACTCATGTCATCCTTAGAGTGATCTGTTTCAAGTTTGCGAAAGACGTTTAGATCGGTCACGTGATTTGGCCGCCATCTCGGATTTTACGAAATCGCAATTTAATCATTAAAAATCTTCTTCTCCAGAACCAACACACCAATTAAACTGAAATTTTACTCATGTCATCCTTAGAGTGATCTCTTTTAAGTTTGCGAAAGACGTTTGGATCGGTCACGTGATTTGGCCGCCATCTTGGATTTTACGAAAATCGCAATTTAATCATTAAAAATCTTCTTCTCCAGAACCAAAACACTGATTTAACTGAAATTTTGCTCATGTCGTCCTTAGAGTGATCTCTTTCAAGTTTGCGAAAGACGTTTGGATCGGTCACGTGATTTGGCCGCCATCTTGGATTTTACGAAAATCGCAATTTAATCATTAAAAATCTTCTTCTCCAGAACAAACACACAGATTTAACTGAAATTTTAATCATGTCATCCTTACAGTGATCTGTTTCAAGTTTGCGAAAGACATTTGGATTGGTCACATGATTTGGCCGCCATCTTGGATTTTACGAAAATCGCAATTTAATCATTAAAAATCTTCTTCTCCAGAACTAACACCAAAATCTTTTCGCAAACTTTATAGGCCACACTACTAGATGCTATATAATAAATTTCAAGGAAATTAACCAGGCAGTTTTTGAGAAGAAAATTTTTAAAGTATTATTTTTCTGATTTTTCAATGACCTTTGACCTCCCCTATACCTCTGCAGCTAAGCTATACAAATGGCTTATTCTGGCCTATGTAAGAGTCATATCTAATTCTGGGCAATCTAATAGAGCAAGAGGTCAGATTTTTGGTATATAGGGATAACTACGAAAAATAATTTTTTTAAAAAATGTCACATGACTTCGATGACCTTTGACCTCAAATATACATATACGTCCATAACTTAGGAACCACAAGTGCTACATCCTCCATATTTTGTAGGATGGGAGACCTTATGGTGCCATATCCGGTACCTCATTAAATATGCACATATCTAATTCTGGGCAAGCCAATAGAGCTAGAGGTCCGATTTTTGGTATATAGGCATAACTTAGCAATACAATTTTTTTGACAAATTGTCATGTGACCTCAATGACCTTTGACCTTAAATATACGTATATGTTCATAACTAAGTAACCACAAGTGCTACACCCTTCATATTTGGTATGATGGGAGACCTTATGACACCACATCCTGTACCTCATTAATTATGCGCATATCTAATTCTGAGCCAGCCAATAGAGCTAGAGGTCTGATTTTTGGTATATAGGGATAACTTAGCAATACAATTTTTTTGACAAAATATCACGTGACCTCGATGACCTTTGACCTTGAATATACGTATATGTCCATAACTCAGTAACCACAAGTGCTACAGCCTTCATATTTGGTATGATGGGAGACCTTATGACACCACATCCTGTACCTCATTAATTATGCGCATATCTAATTCTCAGCCAGCCAATAGAGCTAAAGGTCTGATTTTTGGTATATAGGGATAACTTAGCAATACAATTTTTTTGACAAAATATCACGTGACCTCGATGACCTTTGACCTTGAATATACGTATATGTCCATAACTCAGTAACCACAAGTGCTACAGCCTTCATATTTGGTATGATGGGAGACCTTATGACGCCACATCCTGTACCTCATTAATTATGCGCATATCTAATTCTCAGCCAGCCAATAGAGCTAGAGGTCTGATTTTTGGTATATAGGGATAACTTAGCAATACAATTTTTTTGACATGTCACGTGACCTCGATGACCTTTGACCTTGAAATATAATATGTCAATAACTCAGTAACCACAAGTGCTACAGCCTTCATATTTGGTATGATGGGAGACCTTATGACACCACATCCTGTACCTCATTAATTATGCGCATATCTAATTCTGAGCCAGCCAATAGAGCTAGAGGTCTGATTTTTGTATATAGGGATAACTTAGCAATACAATTTTTTTGACAAAATATCACGTGACCTCGATGACCTTTGACCTTGAATATACGTATATGTCCATAACTCAGTAACCACAAGTGCTACACCCTTCATATTTGGTATGATGGGAGACCTTATGACACCACATCCTGTACCTCATTAATTATGCGCATATCTAATTCCGAGCCAGCCAATAGAGCTAGAGGTCTGATTTTTGGTATATAGGGATAACTTAGCAATACAATTTTTTTGACAAAATATCACGTGACCTCGATGACCTTTGACCTTGAATATACGTATATGTCCATAACTCAGTAACCACAAGTGCTACAGCCTTCATATTTGGTATGACGGGAGACCTTATGACACCACATCCTGTACCTCATTAATTATGTGCATATCTAATTCTGAGCCAGCCAATAGAGCTAGAGGTCTGATTTTTGGTATATAGGGATAACTAAGCTTTACAATTTTTTTGACAAAATGTCCTGTGACCTCGATGACCTTTGACCTTGAATATGAGTATATGTCCATAACTCAGTAACCACAAGTGCTACATCCTTCATATTTCGCCGCCATATTTGATTTTACGTAAAACATGCAATTCCCACTGACACGTACAGTAACTATGAGATGATGTTCAAAATCATACTTTTCCAAGATCGAATTTTGCACATAATATCATTAGTGCAACATCTTTCAACCATGTTATCCGCTTGGGCCCCGCAAACGCGGCTTGCAGCTTTAATTTTTTATCATTTTCATGGCTGAAAGTTCTTTTTGTTCATTAAACTAGAAAAATTAAACAATTTTTTTCTATTTTTTATACTTTTCTTATGTTAAATTCCTGTATGCCCCAAAGTTTTTTTTTAGCTTCTGCGATCTCATGCCTTTATCTATAGAAATCCGACATACTGAAAATAAGGTGGACCGGCTGAAAGATCTATGACTCACTAAGGTGACAAAATCGTAATTTGAGATGCCGAGCATTGATGGTTGTACTTGTTCAGGCAGTTCGGAATTGTTTGAATGTAGGTGACTTGTAAGGTTCAGGTTCAAGCGCACCGCTCGCCGTCACATCCAAATGGTACTTGAATGATGCTGTAGTCTAAATTTCGCATCCAAGGTGTGTGCAACATTTGTTCAGCCATGTCTTATGTTGCTTAAGGTATATCATAAAACCACTACAATGAAGATGTGTAATTTGTTGTTGGATAAGACGAGCCTCGAAAGGTCGGGCCCTTCAGCCGTACGGCCTCTGCCAACACTCTACGGGCAGTAATAATTAGTACTTACCATCTCTAGTAGTACCGAGAATGGGGAAAGGCCCTGGTGTTCTGCACTTCTTAGTTCTCTAGCATACTGTTGTTCTTTTTCTTGAAGTTTCGTCGTGGGACTCATCTTTAGTTGTTGAATCGCTGTCTTCAGGCTTAATATCAACTTTACAAAATGTATAATTGAAAATGATTTACTGTATTGCATATCGGTAGCATGTATTCATATGAAGAAATATTTTTATATTCTAAAATTTTATATTTTATTTATTTAAAAATTAATAATTAAAAAGAAATAATCATAATTGTTGTGAAGAAGCAATACGGAGAATTGTATTGAAATGAACTAGAAATCGAATATTACTTTTTAAGCAATCGAATCTCTTGTAGTATATGTTAGCTGAAGACTGGGGAAAAAAACAAGTTTTTTTCGTAAAAACTTCAATATAAAAATCTTTGGCACAAAGGTTGACCTGAAGTTAACTGATTGTATCGCAGCAAAAATGTTAGGAGGGAGGAGGCGGTAGGATTAAACGTGATTTGTGCGATACTTTTCCGGGAGGCCCGCACAGATTTCGCGACGGTTAACATGAGACCACTACCAATTACTCACTAGAGTGATTTTTAAGTATTCAACTGAATAAATTAGAAATTGAGGCATCAACACTATTTCCGGGCGACGTTCTGTGCGAGTTAATTAAAAGCAGTATGAGGAACCAACACCTTACTCTTCTATTTTCAATGTTCTACATTCAAAAGGTAATTTCCGTTTTCGAAAGTTTAAAGAAAATTCAAAATGCTTATTTTTAAACTATCTTTTGTATAACGTAGCGGGATTACTTTGATAAGATTTTCATCAGACGAATAATATGTTTTTCAAATAAAGTTTAAGTGTTTGATAGCGATTGGTGATCTATTTTAGGAAACAAGCGTTATCAACGGCACAAGGGGGCGGAAGAGAAAGTGGCCAAGGGCCACCAAGAAAACTAGCCTTGAAAATTCCGAAGTACCATAAAAGGGCCTCCAAGTTTTCACTCTATGCAAATCAAACCGATAAATCACTCCGAACAGACAAAAAAACAAACCTCTCATAGACCAATTTTCTGAGCTTTTCCAATGAAACAGCTTTATTTCAATGACTGGTGATCATTTACGTTTTGTGCATTTGAACACTGTAATGCTGACTGTCCAAGTGTGGTAATGAGAAATTCAAAAATCAAATTTCTTGTACACAGTTGTCCTCTCAATCACTATATTATAATGAAGTACATTCATATCAGTTTTCAAAGATACATAAATCCACAGATATTGCCTTTATGGTTTGTGCCTAGACAGCCATGTCTAATGAAATGACACTTTTGGGTGAAATTTCAAATAAAATTTCTTGTACACAATTGCCCTCTTAATCATTGAATTCTAGTGAACAGATATTGTCAAGTATGTATTGGAAAATATCATAGTTTGCGGCATAGCCAACCATGTATAGTGATATGACCTTTTTAAGTGAAATTTGAAAATCAAATTTCTTGTGCACATATACTCTTCTAATCAGCATTTCCTAGTCAAGTACATTCATATCAATTGTCAAACATATGTACCGTACTTGTTCGATTATAAGACCCTGCTCGAGTATAAATTGACAATAGTGTGACGTCACGGTGTCAACGATCACAAATGCAAAGTTGTTACTGACTGACCAACTAAAGTTTTGGAAGAACCTTAACTTATACATTATGTGAACGATAATGATGTTGCTGACTACCCAATAAATAAATGCAAGGTAAATGCACAGATATATCTAGATTTGTTTTGGGACAACACTGTTTATAGTTTCAACCATAGACTACCACACAGAGTTAACATACATATATACATACACATACATACACATACATACATACATACATACATACATACATACATACATACATACAACATACATACATACATACATACATACATACATACATACATACATACATACATACATACATACATACATACATACATACATGTCTTTATCTAATAATATATATATATATATATATATATATATATATATATATATATATATATATTCAGATAGATAGATATACACACACCTTGACGGAAGGAGCTTGCGGGATAGGTTGGTGCCAGTCGGCGCTACATTTTGTTTTGTCGGGAAGGGCCGCCAAAATATTTCTTGCCAACAGAAGGGGCTCTGAAAATATTGCTAATGTCTAGCCGAAAAAAAGTCGATGAAATATTTTCTCTTCCAACCCACCCGCCGTTAACAATGCTCCTTTCCTAATAGGAACGAAACACACGATTTGGATCAAATGAGAGACAATATTCAATGTATTTGAGCAGATACAGTTAAGGTGTCTCTTCATTACTTGACTTTCAGCAAAAAGTACCCCTTAACTACATTTGCAGATTAATTTCCTAACCTACTGGTACATGTATGACTCTTGTTAAAAGGTGACCAGCCCTTTGTTTAACTTTGTGTTGTATAAAGTTCAATTCTTCTTATTTACTTTGGAGACGACAAGACTGACCGTGTGCATGCCTTTAATCTCTCTATTGTCCTGAACTTCCACCTTAGATTTTATATCTTAAGGATTTAACTTTTCATATAAATTATATATTCAGCGTACATATAGCCTATATTATGTTTGCCTATTTACTCAGTCTACTTCACCCCTACACATAATCCATAACTCCTCTCTCTCTCTCTCTCTCTCTCTCTCTCTCTCTCTCTCTCTCTCTCTCTCTCTCTCTCATAGCTCAGGAAAGTTTTAGCTGCAGAGCTGATTAAATTTAAGTTTGTAATATCAAACACGAATCAAGTGGCTACGGTAAACGCATCAGATAAGTTCTGTCGTGTCAAACGACATTTCTTTTACCTGCATCAACAAGTACGTCATCTTTTGATCCAGATCGGAGTCCGTCATTGCAGCGGCTACGATGACATTGTCTTTTTCTTTTGTGATGAAAGTATCATACACGTCTAGGAATTTGTCGCATCCTCGTTCGATCTGTGGCCTTAAACGGTCATGTCTAGACAAATAGAATGCTTCATTCGTATGCTGTCCGTAGTTTACGTTGCTCTCTGCCATGCCTAAGTTGAATGTAGACGTTGCTGAATGGCGTGCTCTCAAAACCAGCTGCCTTCGAGTAATGGTAGAACTCTATTTTGATTGACAGGATAATTACAATTTGCTTTGGGATATAGCAACTCTATCGAAACAATAGTTATATAGCCATTGTCTATGACGTGTAACCAGAAATAGAGAACAAATAAACCCTATGAAAGAATGTCTCCATTTTGAGGGCATTGACAGGTCACGTGACCATGGTTGGACTCAAAGTTTAACCAGACCATCCTGTTATGAGAGACTTTGGTACAAACTTTGGACATCGCTAGAGTGATTTACCTTTGACAATGATGTCAACAGCAAGATTTATAAGGGTCAATATATCGATCCACTGCGTATTTTGTCAACGAAAAGAACAGGATCAGGCTGCATTCACAAACACTTCTGGAGGGGGCGGGAGATTTCAGGGGGGGATGTGACTTGAAAAATTTACAACATGCCAGGGGGATATGAAAAAAAATTGACGTTGCAAAGGGGGACTTGAAAATTTATTGAATATCTCGTTCGTTTTCAAATACCTTCTTGCACTTTATTTTCCTTCCATTTCCATTTTCAGCGTGCCCTTCGGGCGCAAGTTTCAATGTATATTAAACAATTTATTGATGATCCAAGCAGCAATATTGGGGAAAAAGATTTGTGTTGTCATGATTTCTACTTACCCAACCCTGTGCAACACTGTCCTCTCTAATGACTAAAATTTTCAAGTTAATTTTTCAATAACAATTGGAGATAACTTATTTGATAACATTCTCCTATGGACAATACATTGACTTTTGGTTGGTGTCAAACATTCATGTCGCCTAATGTACATTCCTAATCTTTTGAGGACTTTGAAAAATTACCAGCTATTTAGAATAGTGCATAGTTTTACCAATGACAACTTGAAGCTTCAAGTCAAACAACCTTTGAATAAAAATTTTGGAGCTGATAACCTATGCGTTATTTGTAGTTTCCTCGTAGCCTACAATGTATTGTGAATCAACATTTTCAGTGAAATTCCAAAATCAAATTTCTTTCGCAAACATGCCCTTGTGTCCACATAAGTTTAATCAAGTACATTAATATCAATAATCACAAGTACATAAATACACAGATTTAGCTAGTTTTGTGTTTTACAAAAATTATTCATAGTTTCCTCTTAGACTACAATGTAAAGCGGATCAACATTTCGGTGAAATTCCAAAACCTGATTTCTTGCACACAAATGGACTTGTAACCACCTACGTGTAATCAAGAACATAAATATCAATAATCAAGCACACATAATTACATAGATTTACCGTGCTTTGTATTTAAACAAAAATTATTAATAGTTTTTTCATAAACTCTATTGTATAGAGGATCATAATTTTAGGCGAAATTCCAAAATCAAATTCTTGTACACATATGCACATGTAACCATCCTCTTCTTCCTCTAAGTATAATTATGTCAATTATTCAGGGTCCATATATGCACAAATATTGCAGGTTTTTAATGGAGAAAAAATATTTACAGTTTTGTCATAGACTCCCATATATAGTGGAACATTTAAGGCGAAATTCCAAAGTCAAATTTTTAGTACACATGTGCACTCGTAAACACCCTATGCTAATCAAGTACATTTATTTCAGTTATCAAACGTCTATAGATGAACAGATATTGCTAGTTTTATATTGGAAATACGCGTTTATAGTTTCCTAATAGATTACCATATATAGTGAATAAACATTATCGGTGAAATCTAAAAATCAAAGTTTTTGTACACACATGCACTTTTCACCTGTCACTTCAAGCAAAATACATTTTACTGCATTATCACACACATATAAATGTAGAAATATAGCTTGTTTTATGGGAAAAATGTTAATATTTTGCCCAATAGACTCCCGTATATTATAATTTGATATTTTTTGACGAAGAACTATATCGGCCACATTTTGTCTTCCTTTGGGGGGATTTAAAAATTATGGCAAGTCAGCAGGGGACACTTGAACACGTTGCGAGATTGTTAGGTGGGTATTTGAAAAAATCTGAGAACTTTTTTTGGAATCTCTCGCACCCACCTCCAGAGGTGTTTGTGAACACAGCCTAAGATATAAATAGCTTCTATTATTCGACGATTGCAAAAGCTAGAAGACACTACTTGGTCGGAGAAGACAAGAGTGATTATAATTTTTAAGGACTGAGTAGATATGTTATAGTTGTGTGTCAAAATGGTACAAAAATCTAATAAAATGTCTTGCGACGTTGACGATCGAGTCGATGTTTGTACATTTCTTTGGATGAAGTGTAAAATGCAATATCCAGAAGTGCAAAATTAAATACGAATTTAAGAGTACCTTCAGTAGACCGGACTTGTTACCTAGCTAGTTACCTACCATCTACCTAACACCTACCCGTCTACCTCCCTTCCTACATCCCTCCCGATCTCCCTACCTCCCTCCCCACCCACCTACCTACCTATCTATCTATCTTGATAACTACATAGAGACCTACGTATCATGTCGTTACGACGGGGTGTCACCCTTTTCAATTAACAGTCGACCTTTAATACTTATTCTCATAGTAGAGAGGGACAGACTTTGTTTTGCATATGAATATGTTTGTCTTTTTCAGTGTAAAGCCTATACGCTAGGGCTATAGGGAGCAGATCTCATAGTACTTTAAATTTCTTTGGCGTTAATGTAGGTTTGGTCAGTTATAAATACATGTAGTACATTGTTTACCTATACCATGGTAACAGGTGACCCTAAGCATAACAAAAGCGTATAGGTAGAGACATTCGGTGGGGCTGTCAATCTTTAGAAAGCTGCGCGGCTAATGTTATTATCACAGATCTGTTTTTACATAATATAATACACGATATATTACCATGGATTTCGGGGATATTGTCGAGTTACAGGACTTAGCCTTGAAAATTAGAAGGGTCACCTTTTAGAAATGCTGATAGAAACGCTTACTCATAAAACTTCTGACCTACCGGAAATGATTAAATGCGTCCATACTATCGGGCGTATTAATCCTGTAAACCAGTACGCGCGCACCCGGAGTATGTCATGTGGTTGCAAGCCTGTCACACGAGTACCAGTAGGAAGTACGCCCTCGGTGGGTCACCTTTCTCGTCCGAACAGAATAGCATTGATCTTTATTGAACCGTATGCCACTCTGGCATATTAGCACATACAATAAAGATATTTAACTTCAAGTGAACATGTTATGCAGAGTTGCCTTGCACTTACAGGTATTACTGGTGAGACGTCTCGTGTCTTGCCAGAAAAATGTCAATAATTTTTAGGTTTTGGTAGAGCAATTGGGTGTGAATTTATTAGAATCCCTTTTTTTCTGATGGTGAAACAAGACAGGAACAACAGTGACACAGGATCATGTTTACTTTCCAAGATTTTATTCATTTGAACAATTCAAGATTACAACTAGTAACAACACAATTTTACATGATCAAACTTTCTAAGGTTAACAAAGGACGAAGAGTGAATAAAATTAATGTTTTCCTGTGGTAAAAAACTTACTTAGGGAGTCGTCATTATTTACGGCCTTTGTGGGGGGGGGGAAGTCTGGGGAATTTCATGATATTCTGAAATTTTGAGTAAACCCCCTGCAAACCCCGATGCATTGAGTAACCCAGTCTCTAACACAGAAATTAAATCCCTCCCCATCCCCCTACTTAGAACAGTTGAATATTAAGACATGTATTTGTAACATTTACAAAACTACAGCAATAGTAAAGACCTTTCATATCCTGCTAGAATATCATCGGTTACCTCATGACGGTTGAAAAAGATGAAACCAGCAAAAGGAAATTCAAAGTCACAATAAAATGTAGATACAAAAGCTCATGCTGTAACCACTATCCAACCATATAGTATTGTTTACCATACAGTCTTGTTTACTTTGGATGGGTATCATGACAAGGTTTTCACTAAGATATCTGAAAGGGCAGAATTTGAAAGTACAGGAGAACATGCAGGAGGCTGGGGGGCAGTGTCAGAGGAGTTGTACCCTCTCGTGTCGAAAATTTGAGAGATTGATGTGTGCAATAATGCAGTCTGGTGCAATATGAGAGATGTTATCAATTTGTGTAAAACTGTTAGAACACCCCAAAGGGGGAAAGCGTGAGAGGCGTGTCTCCTCTCCCGCGTCAAAAATTTTGAGAAATTAATGAGTGCAATGATGCACTTTGGTACAATATTAGGTGCTTTCTATTTGTTTTTACTAAGTAAAACTTTTAGAACACCCTAGGGGGAGAGGAAGTGAGAGGGGTGTCGCATCAATAATTTTGAGAAATTGATGAAATGGTGCAATCTGAGAGGTATTTCCATTCATTTTGTACCAAAAATTGAGCAACCCCCTTCTTTCTCTCCACATTTTGATCAACCCCCTAGTAGCTTTCAATTTTTTGAGTGACTACCCTCACATTCCTCTGACTCCCCCAGGCCCTTATGTTAAATTACTCTAAAAGATCCCATAAACTATTCTTGATGGCCTTAGAACTAAATTTGTGAACAACATGTACAGTAAAAGTGGTCAACTTTGATGCAGTCTTGCTGATGCATTTTTATGGGGCTTGAACTCACAATATCTACAATACTAATTCGCCTAGCTTAGCAGTCAGTTAAAACCCCTACAAGTAGGTGTTTCAACAAGCAGCCTGGTGGCTCATGTAGCTGTGCTGTGATAATATTCAAGATAATCCATAGGATAGCTAGGTGTGTGCCTCAATCAGGCAAAACAACAATTAGCAATAATAACAATAGTAATAAATATCAATTTCTGCAAGACATTTAAAAATACACCACCAAGGGCACAGTGTTGCTCCTATTTAACAAACAATATGACGTATTACTATTTCCACTTGTTCACTCAAAATGCTATTGTGTTTGCAAAGACTTTGAACTTTCAATTTTCGCACGCAGAATTCCGTTTTAACAGCCACTTTTCAATTTTGTAGATCAACAGTAAAATTTGATGGTCCTTGCTGTGAAATGTTGGGATGATTTACTCGGAGTTAAGTTATACACATATGAGCCAAGAATACAATGTGCAATATACACACCAAATAAACAACTGGTGAGAAGGAAACTTACATTAACTTTCCAATGTTGGACGTCAGAGAAAAATTGAAAGATTTCAATAACTTCTTAGTTTTACGAGTAGTATGTGTAACATTAAATGTGAAAACTTCTTGGTTTCAGTGAGATAAAAATGTGCAACTATATTTTGACAATTACTGCAAGCAAATAGTAAGTCAACATTGTCTACAGCAAGTTCAAAGTTGTAATTAAAAGCAGACAACCACTGGTAATTGGTCGATGATAACTGATAAATCATACCTCGGAAGGAGTAAATGTATGTAGGGTACTGATCAAAAAACAATATGGTGTCAGAGGGATAGGTCGTCAACATTAATATCATTGTTTATTCTGTTTGTGTGGTGAAGTGACCTGATATTATCATTCATCACTCATCTTATTCAATCTGTACATGATTTCACTCGGCTGCCTCCATCTTTGTGAAGATTTACTTAATTAAGTGATGACATGACAGGTATTTTTGTTTGTGTAACAAAATGATTGGAGCTAATACAAATAAACTGCAGTCTGTTTTAATGGTATGGCGCATCTTGCCAAATGCCTTCTTGTGGATTGAAATTCCTCATCAGTGTTTGGGGTTTCCTCCATGAAATGTTTGCTAAAGTTGGTCCACTACATAAAACATAGCCTCACAACTTTTTTCTAGATCACATTTCACTACAAATTGACACCAAATAAAACTACATTATTTTCAGTGTCTTCAAAATTGTTTTACAAGGTATTTGGGGTTGGTATAGGTCATTCAAGCTTGCAGAGTAATATATTGGCTCCAAAAATAAAAAATCATGGGTTCCCCCAGTTTGAAAAATGATTTGGCTTAGGTAGTCTCCAGGGATTTTTATAAGAAAATGCAAAGCCATCAGATAAACACCAATTAGACAAAAGCACTTTTTGATCAAAATTGACAAAATATGCTCCAAAAAAAATTTGCATTTTCTCACTGTATAAAATATCTGACTTAAGTCATTTTAAGGACCTGTATACTGAATATCAAAAAGTCTGACAGGGAGTTTTTAAGAAAAAATAGATCTACAATGACAAAAATAATCTCAAAAATACAAAGTTGCATATATATCTTGGCACGATTTTACAAAATCTTATTGATGTCATCCCAAGGGACATGTATAATTAATATAATTGTGTCTGACAAGAACTTTTGAATGATATTTTTGGTTAAATATGACAATAATTGCCTTAAATTTAAGTTTTAAAATATTTCATAACAATGTGGACAAATGTCAATAAGCTTATCCCTGTAGAATAGTATATTTAGATTTCTGTTGCAATACTTCAAGCATAACCATTCTTTTCCTTGACACAAGGTAAACTTCAGCCTCCTTCAACAACACAATTGCGATGTAGTCTACAACAAACCTGAATGAGAAAAATAGACATATAGACATAATATTAATACACTTTTGTATATTTCTTTCATCCATGAAAACCTGTGGTAGATAATGTCATAAAATGTATGATATCATGATAGGGCTTAGCCCATAAACTTGTGTACAGTAACATTGGAAATGTAATTCAATAGAATGTAATAGTTCAATGATCATAGGAGTTCTGTGTTTGGATAAAAAATATTTGTTAAAATGCTCTTACTTAGCACTGGTGTTGATGAACTCCCCTGCTTATGCATGTGGCTCCTTGTTGAGTCTGATAACCTAGCATACTCTGCACCAGGATGCTGATGTTTAAAACAAGTCCTTACGGATGCTTTCCAATATCAGTGCAATCACACATACAAATGCTATGTTGACAAGCTAAATATTGTTTTTAAACATTCTTTTTGTAGTAAAATAACAACTTACAATGGACAAATATAAATAATGAAAAGAATCATCGAAAGTAAGCATTACAGGCCCTCTAAATTTTGAGAGTTGTAATATAATAACTACACAAAATGGTACCCCATGTGAGAAGCAACATATGTACATACCAGTAATACCACTACTTACATTGACGTTTCTTTCACATTCCTCTTCCAAATCAAACTTCTTACCATCTGTTCTTAAGGCAGTGTCATAGCATTCAAGGATACTGCCAAAATAAATAAAATTCAATTATTACATCAGAATACACACCGTTAACAGACACGTTTCATATCAAAAATTAGTCTTTTTTAATACTCTCTGTTTTCAACAGACATGCCATAAACCTTCAAAATGATTATATATAAGTGTAGCTGACAACAGTTGCCCTAAATAGACACGTGACACATATGATTTGAATAAAATATCACTTTTAACATGGTGGTCATTTCCTTCTTTTGGCAGGTTACTTCTGAACATATTTTACAGTACATGATCCTCATACAAATTAAAATGCCTCTTATTCAAAATGTAAGAACTTTATTGGCAAACAAAAAAAAGTTTTGTTTAACAGCATTTAAAGACAATAATGTGAAAATTTAAGACAATTTGACCAAGTCAGTATGGAGTTAAATTGTTTGGAAATCTTGAAATTGGAAGAATAGAGAAGCCAGGAAATTGGGTGATTTGCAAACATTTGCAAAAATTAACACTTCTTTATCAAGCAGCCTACGACAGCTTGACAACCTTGAAGATGAACCCAACCAATATTTTAATCTTGGGTTAACAAATTCATTAAAATTGAATGAATATTTGCAAAAAAGTGATTTAGGAGCGAAATACCCTGTGTTGGGTGCAGCGCCCCTTATATAGCAAGTTTTATACCACTGCAAAGTCTCTGTGCAACCAGGTGACACATTCTGACTCAGCATGATCTAAAAGCAGATTCCTGCATACAATTTTGATTTGAAAACTTGAATCATGTTGTAATAGCATAAAAAGAGCAAAACCAAGGAGAAACTCAGAAGTCAAAGCCTTATAAGGGTAAGAGAGATGCACCACATGACTCCATGCAACCAGGTGACACATTGTGACTCAGCATACTCAAAAAGCAGACGATTGCATAAAATTTTAATTTTAAAACTTCAATCACTTTGTAATAGCATAAAAAGATCAAAACCAATGAGAAAACTTAGAAGTCACAGCCGTAGCAGAGTAAGAGAGATCCACCGGAGTCTCCGTGCAACCAGGTGACACACTGTGACTCACCATGCTCGAAACGCAGATCATGCATACAATTGAATAGACAAGTTAAATCAGTTAGTGATAGCATACAAAGATGAAAACCAATGAGAAAACTTAGAAGTCACAGCCTTAGCACAGTAAGAGAGATGCACCGGAGTATCTGTGCAACCAGGTGACACATTGTGACTCAGCATGTTCCAAACGCAGATCCTGCATAAAATTTTGATTAGACAAGTTAAATCAGTTAGTGATAGCATACAAAGATGAAAACCAATGAGAAAACTTAGAAGTCACAGCCGTAGCAGAGTAAGAGAGATGCACCGGACTCTCCGTGCAACCAGGTGACACATTGTGACTCAGCATGTTCCAAACGCAGATCCTGCAGACAAGTTAAATAAGTTAGTGACAGCATACAAAGATGAAAACCAATGAGAAAACTTAGAAGTCACAGCCTTAGCACAGTAAGAGAGATGCACCGGAGTCTCTGTGCAACCAGGTGACACATTGTGACTCAGCATGCTCCAAATGCAGATCCTGCATAAAATTTTGATTAGACAAGTTAAATCAGTTAGTGATAGCATACAAAGATGAAAACCTAATGGGAAAAGAAGTCACAGCCTTAGCAGAGTAAGAGAGATACACCAGAGTCTCCGTGCAACCAGGTGACACATTGTGACTCAGCATGTTCCAAACGCAGATCCTGCATAAAATTTTGATTAGACAAGTTAAATCAGTTAGTGATAGCATACAAAGATGAAAACCAATGAGAAAACTTAGAAGTCACAGCCGTAGCAGAGTAAGAGAGATGCACCGGAGTCTCCGTGCAACCAGGTGACACATTGTGACTCAGCATGCTCCAAACGCAGATCCTGCATAAAATTTTGATTAGACAAGTTAAATGAATTATTGCAAGCATTCAAAGATGAAAAACAATCGGAAAACTTAGAAGTCAGAGCCTTGTCAGTGTAAGAGAGATGCACCCGAGTATCTGTGCAACCAGGTGACACATTGTGACTCAGCATGCTCCAAATGCAGAGCCTGTATGCAATTTTGATTAGACAAATCAGTTAATGATAGTATAAAAAGATAAAAACCAATGAAAAAATTTAGAAGTCACAGCTGCCTTAGCAGATAAGAGAGATGCACCGGAGTCTCCGTGCAACCAGGTGACACATGAATTAATTTATTAAAGCTAATACATCAGAACACATTGACAATAAGACAAACATATTTAGCTGCCTACCTCCACAAGGTACTGAGGATTTCATGTGGGCCTGAATGTGTCTTTTTACTTTCCACTTGTATTTCGTAGGACGAAACATCTTCACTGGGCAAAGCTTGCAGGACATATCTGCTTCTCTGCAGTCTATAATGCTTCGAGCATATTTTACAGTTGTTACTGAAGCATGCATCCTATGATGAAGAGAAAAGTGATAATGTAAAACAAGGCTAAACACCTTAATGCTTTTAAATAAGTAGACTTTGATGTGTTTCAAGACATCTCTTTGACTCTTTTGACACAACTGTGAAACAACTGGTGAATTTAAAAGACATGCTAACTATTATTGCTCTCAACGATGGTAAAAGAGCTAGTGTAGACCGCTGTGTGTAACACCCCTAAGGTTAAAGTGATCAGTCTAACCATGGAGGTAGCAGAGATTTTAAAAGTCAAACCTTCATTGGTTTCAATACGGATAAAAAATGTGGCTAAGAGATTTGCTATTGATATTTAGCAGTGCCATGAATACAAAAGCAAGCACAGTAGTTTGGCACACGCTTTGTACGGCTTTGCACCATAACAATCACACAACAAAGTGCTGAATCTTTGAATTCTAGCTCTACCAGTCGAGGTCGATCATGATGACTGATGTATGTAGACTTGGTTTCGTCTGACCTCTGAATTTTAAAACCGCCTGCATGCTAACACCATGCACCAGAGATATATGAGAAATCGTATCCTTGCGTTGTGTTACAAGCCTACGATCAAGAATCGAACTCACTTGCTTAGAAATGGCACAAATGAAAATGTGCTTTGTTATATTTTGATCACTAGAGCTAGGTCGAGGCACGCCATGTGAGCACACTTGCGCGGACTTTCCACTCTGACCTTTGACATCGAAAACATAACCAAATATGGGTGTGTCGTAGCTAACAACCACCTGACAAATTTTGCAACCAGATGACACGACACCCTAACGCGCGTACTCCCTCTATCTGTTAATTCAGATTGTAACTAGCCGAAAGGTTTAGTCAGGACAAGTATGGCAGGCCCTTGCAGCCATGACGAATGTAGAGAAGATACGACGATGGCACAACACTCAGCAAAGCGCGCCCGGTATTATTACGTTGAAAACCAGAGAGATAACCACATGATAAACTTACAAGTTGTGACGCCCTTAGATTCGGACAAAGCAGATTTTGCAAAAGAAATCTCCAACATGATAGAAAACTACGGTAAAATCCTACAGCAGTACATTGGGCAGCGAATCAAAATCAATGGCTGGGAACTGATACTTCATAATGGAACTGGCGACACTTGCGATGTCATACGCGATGAGTTTGAGAAATGCTGCGTTGGTAAGAAGCTGTATATGTTCGGATATTTGGGCAGAATAGGGTCTGACCATCTCCTTTTGGTAGACTCTGACGGCACGGTCTATAGAGCGGAGGACACAATCCTGCATGTGGAAGGAAAGCACGGTTTACCAGGCTATGTTCGTGATGGTCCTCAGCATCTTGGGTTCTACGACTACTATGGCCATCTCGACCAAGACGGAAGAATTGAGTGCGCAAGGGGCACTTACGCAGACGAGGTTGGTGATTTCAATGTAAGAGTTTAAACTATTTGACGTTGGCGAGGGCTGCACCAGGGGTTATCACTGATCAAAACATGGCGACTCATCGGTATCTTGTAACAAACCAAAGAATAAAGGACAATTGTAGGATAATTGAAGGAATGTGTTTCATATCAATCATTGAATTAATTGACGTGATTTAACTTATAAATGCAACAAACTCCTGGTGTGTGGTGTGGTAAATAGCGACTTATTTATACACTAGTAGTCAAAACGGAACGGAAACATTTAAGAGCGATCGCAAAAATACACATTCTGATTTTGCGAGAATTTAAGTATTCACACAAAGAAAATCGACGACGACTAGGTCATTATACCTACGATTGATTGTCAATCGATTGTCGCTAATACAATCTAGTTGACCAACGAAAATAATTAACACAAATCTCCGAAGTACAAAACCTTTTTATTTCAACGGGTACGCCTTTCTTTCCAGGAGAAATTCCTCGAGGAGCACTTCTCGCTCATCGCACGACCAAACAATGGAGATCAGAGCAACATTTCATCAACGAAACAGGTAACTCTTGTATATATATATATATATAATATATATATATATATATATATATATATATATATATATAGGCCTATATATATAGGCTATATTATAGGCCTATATATATATATATATATATATATATATATATATATATATATATATATATTGAGGGCTAAAGAAACAAAGACGAGTTTCGAAGTTAATCTTAATCAGTGCACTTAAGTAGAAGCATGATAATAATCTGTTTTCCTTGAAAAATGAACAGAATTTCACATGTTGTCAAGGTCTTAGATGTTGTACTCTGTCCATGACGTTAAAATAATTGCATTGAGTGTCTTACATAACAAGCATAGGGTAACAAGCATAACAAATAACGTTTTCCCTTCTTTTTCTCTATCAAGTTATTTCTCACTGCAACATGAATTTAATTCATAGATTCATTAACTTAAATCTACCTAGACAGTCTCATCCACTGTCATCTTCAAAAGTTAGTACATCCTTGAGTCATCTATCAGCTGATCACAACACAAGGCCTATTCGCGAAACGAACTCATTAAGTTGCACTAATAATTGTGTTTTATTCGATTATGCAGATTTCAGATGTAATGAAGACTAGAAGTCACAAGAAGAATGGACTTGTGAACACTCAGCATACTCAGTAACTTTGCTTTATGCATTACGCTGCATGTTGTGTGTCCGTCCATGTCAGTAGAGTTACATTTTTTGATAAGTCGGAATCAAGGTGATTCGTTCGTATGAATCTATGTAAGCACATTTGTTCACTTTTACTGACCTTATCATCGTCCAGTATCTTCAACTCAATCACGTCCCATCTTTTTCTGTAGCGATTGTGTTATCAAAACTAAGGAAGTTCGTCCCGTCCGTAAACTGCACAAGTTTACTCAACTCTGTTTAAGTAATTAGGGCATAACAACATTTGCCTCTTATTTAGTCAGGTGACTTTACTTTAATTAAGAATGTCCCATAATCTTACAGTTTTTGGGGGTTGTTTACAATCCTAGATTATTCGATGTCTATCTTTTACATCATTTTATCGGTCAATGGGATATACTTTTAACACGGTACACCTCTCTTCAAATTAATGTGTTAAGGTTGGTGTAACACATTACATTTAATTAGGGATATATCTTTTCGACCAGTGACTGATTTGATTTTATTAGATATATCTCTGTGGCCTAAATAGTCAAAGTCAAATAAGCTCGTATATTTCCGTATGTGAATCCGTCCAAAATGTTCGCTTTAGACATGGGCCAGTTTTACACGAATGAGGTCAGCTTCAGTTAGGTTTAATTTTTATCGTTACAAAGTCCGTCCATTGCAGCTGCTTTTAAATTCGGAGCGATTTACATAGAACAATTTCCGTTTGAGAAAGTCATTTCAATATTGCAGAAGAAAATGATTCCACCTTTAATCCGTGTTCTATGGGTAACGTCACCTTTTTCTATACAAGATAAGCTCACTCGCGGCAGAAGGGAATCGTTCCAAATATATATATTATAAGATTGTGTAATTTACGTTAAAATTTACACTAATATTTACACTACATACATAGTAAAATGCATACGTTTACATTAATATTACACCATATATATATATTATATATATATATATATATATATATATATATATATACTATATACATATATATATAATATATATATATATATATATAATATATATATTTATATACATATTGTTACAGTTAATGTTGTTAAAGTTAATATTTACACTAATTTTTACAAAATCATTGAACCGAAAGTATTTTACTTTATATAGCTTTGGTAAGTTTAAAAGGGCACTAATATTTACAAAATCTTTGAAACGCAAGCCTTTATTTAATAAAAATTTCGTTATTTAAGAGGGTCTGTTTCTGGGCAAAATGTGACAGATTTTACAGAAATACCCGGTTTTAGACGATTGAGGTCAGCTTCAGTTAGGTTTAATTTTTATCGTTACAAAGTCCGTCCATAACATCCGTTCTTAAATTCGTGGCCATTTACATAGAATAGTTTCCGTTTGAGAGAGTCATTTCGATATTGCTGAAGAAAATGATTCCACCTTGAATCCGTGGTTCTATTGGGTAACGTTACTTTTTCTATACACTGAAAATAAGCTTACTCGCGGAGGAAGGGAACCCTTTCTACACACACACACACACACACACACACACCACACACACACACACACACATATATATATATATATATATATATATATATGTTAATACATTTATAAATTGCGTACATTACATTATATATTTACACTCTATGTATACTTTAAATTTCGTACATTACACTATATATATATTATATATATATATACATTATATATATATAATATATAGTATATATATATTATATATATAGTAACACTTAATTTAGGTATGGTTAATATTTACACTTATATTTACAAAATCATCGAAACAAAAGTACTTACGCTATATAGCTTTCGTAATTTTAAAGGGCACTAATATTTACAAAATCTTTAAAACGCAAGCCTTTCATTCAATAAGATTTCGTTATTTAAGAGGGCTCTTTTTCTGGGTAAAATGTGACAGATTTTATTAAAATACCCAAACTGATCCATGCCATGAATCAATAATAGCCGTCATTGTATTTACATGCACAATATGATCATTTCGTTTGAAAAGAGTGACATTTTCAATTTTCGGAAAATCAAACAGCGAAAGCGTAATTTATCAGCAGCATGTCCAATTTACATGTATACTTAAAGGTATACAGTCACCTGTAATCTAAATATGCCCATATATGGTCAAAGGGGCGTTCCTTGGTATTCAAAATGCCCATGTGAGGGCGCTGTTTTTAAAAAGCAGCCACCCGCTAAATATCTGTGATTGGTTAGATTTCCTCTTTTCATGGTAACTGTGGCAAAATTGGAACAGGTGACAGTATACCTTTAAGCTTAGGGGTAAGAATTGCCTAATGAAATGTAGAGTTATAGTCCATTTTCTGTATTTACAATGTAAGATTTCAATTTAAAACTCGAATAAACTCATTGGGGCTGATTAATCAATTGTCTATGGAGTTGATTTGTCTATGTATTGTATAGGTCAGTAAAATTTGTTCGAAAGAAAACAATTAAGAGCTACGCTGAGATAATGTTGTACCAGTGTCTGTCGTCAATGGACTTAAATCATACTTAAATTTTTTCATCTGAATAACTGTTTCGAAACCTCACGTACTCACAGCACTGGTATAACATGCAGCCGTATCATTTTAGCTATTTGATAAGCGAAAATCGAGCTGGCAACTAATCCGTTCGTCTTGACTATGAAAGAGTATGTAATCAATTCTACAATTCAACAGGTACTTCACTAACTACAACCTTATGGTTGGCGGCGTAGGCTATGATGTTTTACATGTAAACTAGCAATTCGTGAATTCATGATGGTCCATTTATATCTGTAAATATAGCGAGGTGCTATATTCTCGCAAATAGTTGCTTGATTTATTCATCAAACTTTCATTTTTCATTTCGTTACCTACACGATGCGGCAATCTTTTTTCTGCCTATGATTTTTTATAGATCCACGTGACCTTCATTGTCTGCTACCCTATGTGCTATCTCGATTTTTCCTATCTTTATCTTTTTCTTTTCTTATCTCGATTTTGTCTGTCATTCTGCAAGGCTATTATTTATCATATTTCAATCCGGTCTTCTGATAAGATACAGCTATTCATAGCCGGAGACTGGGACGTTTATCAGCCATTACAATAAGTATGGCGTCAGAATGTGAATACCACTACCTTTTCGCGATTGCGCAGTGATTGTTCCCCACTGGTCTCTGCCAAAGCTTTTTTCTCCCGGGGCGCGCCCTTGAGAAGCTGTGCTTTACGAAGCCCGGTTCAGTGAGCTAATATTGCAAGCCTTCTTTTGTAACCTTCACACTGGAATCTGGTTCAGATAGATAACTGACATAATGTCACACTAAGACTGAACCCATTAAGTGGAGTAAGATTTGAATTTTAGTTGAAAGTGACAACAGACTGATAAGAGGAGGTGGGTTTTTGATAAAAATATTTTTCAGGTTGCTCTAATTTGTCACAGGTGTACGACGTCTAGCTAGCATTTGCTGAGCTCGGCTACCCAACGTACTTCGGGCTGGACGGTGACCCTTGGAACATGTCAGTGTAATGTATTTCATGATCCTAAGCAAAAATGTATTGATGCGTTATATTTTCAATTTTTCAACTTATCTTACTTACTTCATAACTCTATCATTGCAAATTTTAATAATAGTAAAAAAATATTCAAGCTCAGGTCTTGACGTGTGATGACGCACTTTCATGTGGGATTGCAATGGCGGCGACTGTGTGGCCAAGCAAAAAAAAATCTTATCGTACTGCAGTGACATCTGCGTAACAGTTAACCGCTTGCGCCCGCCATCTTCGGCTCCCTTTGCGAGGTGTTATCGACGTAGAGCAGAAATGAACAACTCTGTGGCAAACAAGAGGCTGTGATAAATTACTGTATCCCACACATAATGAATTATTTGTTTTCTTAATCTTCACCTTGTTAGTTCAAGCTGTCCCCACTTGGTTCTTGTCAGGTGAGTTTCCTGTCACTTCAAGGAATTTATCGCCTTTCCTCCCATTGTCTTTCTGCTGTGTTTGTTTGGATATAAGTATGCGACCTCATTTGCCGCATTGAAGCAACCACCTGTGAGTACCTAAGTAGGCGAAGGTATTCCTGCCTCTGTAATTAATGCCATTGTTTTATGCCTTTTTGAATCATGCTTTTACATCATAATTCTTTCAATACGATTAGAAAGTATCTATTTTCTTATTAATCAAAAGCGTAGGGCCTTGAAAATGCGATGATTTTTTTCCTTTTTCATAATTTACAAGAGAATATTAACACAAAAACGAAAATACTCTGTAAGGCATGTTCAGATCACGCCTACGGGCCTGTCTTTGTTGATATTGTCCTTTACGGCAATTTTGATTTTTAAAGATATTCACATTATTTTTAAGAATAGTTCTTCATTTTCTTGTAAAGTGTATTTTAATTACGAACACTACTGGAAAACCTCCACTGACCTCGATTTTGTTGTTTGCTTGCTTGCTTGCGATAGATTTGAACTATGGGATATTTCGTACCATGACCTTTATATCACGTATTGGAGCGTTAAGTACTTCCATTAGAAGTCGTTTACAACGATGTTTTGACGTTGTCTTGGCAACATGGTGTGTATTTCCTTTAAACAGTCGTCAGATCTAAATATGACTTGAGATACCAAGGTTGACTCAACGAAAAACAATATATCCATTGTGCGTAGGTCATTTTATCAAACGGTACGTACTTGACACAAAAAACAACATGACCTAATTGAATCGTGAAACGGTCGTTAAATTTTCATCGTTTATCGGGCTCGACCGGTAGAGGGATTTACTTAAGGCATGACAGTTTGAACTTTTAAAAGGAATACAGGGTAATTGTGAATAAAATGTCTTGATATCAGTGAATTTTCATAGTCTCTATAGTGAAGGGCCTACTGGTCGTGCCGAGTTGTTCTATCACAGCCAATTCAGAAGGAAATTGGGAGGTAACGGACTTTCTGCGCTTACATACCCCCCCCCCCGTCAGGCAAATGAAATACCTTCTAAAATGCATGAGCTGAACAAAATATCGATGGACTATATTATGAGAACAAAACGCAACTTTCAGCAATTTTAGCATGATTTCATCTTTCTTATCGATACCAAAAGTGTGTAACTACGCAAAGCTAAGTCACCTATTTCGGACCATTGATTTCAAACTGTTTACATGATAAAATCTTTGTTGTTCTACTGCAAAATCATGTCAAATGTCTGGTTAACTCGTAAACACAACTTGTAAATGTGTAATGTAAAATGATATCGTGAAAACAAATTGCTACTCTGGAGTTAAATTAAGTCTTTAAAAATAACATTGCATATGGAGTGTAAAATGAGTTGTGTTTTCGATGATAATTAACTTGTCCAACACGCATAAGAGTGAAACAGGGGAAGTTTAACTTGTTTGTGAAAGGAAAATACCAACAATGTCATGAAAAGTTTTATCTTTTGTTCCTTGAAGTTACTTAAAAGTGTTGTATGTTGTGCACGTAGGGGGGTCTTTTAATCATGTTTTTACATGTATGATTACAGCGATAACAGCATCTTTGTCCTCTTAATATATCCAATGCGAACTATTATCTGAAAATAGAACCTCACTATCTTGTCAGAAAATCACATATATCTAACAAGCAGTCATCAGCAATTTATGCAAATGAAGTTGAACGTCCTGTATTTTGTAAGACCACACTTTCTCTCAAGATTTGGGTAGTTTTACTTAACGTGGATATGTGTTCGCCATGTTTTTGATGTTTTGTATAATGTTTTATTATACTGTATTCGTATCCACTTATTGTACAATGATTTTTTTTCACAACCTTGTATTTTTATACCATTTTTATGCGTACTTTCAAAGATTACATTTTGTCTGCCTGAAAAACTCCTAATACTCTGTAGAAAGCTGATCGGATTCCAATAAAGAATGAAAAATATGAATGAATGGGTGCCATTGTCATCATTCCGGCTATTAATACAAAGGATGTTTATATCGACGCTTGCAGTTCATCGTTTGTAATTAAAATTAAGAGCGCCCTCTGTGAACGTTTCACACAAAAACCATGCACATCAGTTTGCGTGCATTGTGATTTGATTTCATTTAACTTCCGTGAGTCTTTCCATTTAATCATGTCAGGAAGACTCCTCCTTAAGTTATCTGGAAAAAAGTTCTCTGAGCAATCGTTCGATACAGAAGTTTGAGTAATCAACCAAAGTTTCTGTGTATCTTGTTGAAATTGAAGTAGACATCATTGTCAGACCTACAAAAGAAATTATGTTTAAAGTCTCAGAAACATAAATTCAAACGTGCAAAACTTGCAAGTGTGACATTTCATCTATGCAGCGAAGCCTATGAGACTTCAAAGTGACACAGAAATTGACACAGTGAAGCCTCAAAACCTACAAGTGTGACGTTCAATAACCTTACTTTGACCGCATGTGGCGCTCTTTATCTTCGTATTTTCACTTCGTAGCTGAGACAGGAAAGCGATTTTTGCGCCATTCTAACGACGTCAGAAACCTTTCTTGATTACAAAACTGGTATTATCGAACAACTAACAAGACTAAAAACTGTAGTCGAAAGTTTCAAGTAAGAATATACCGTACTTCTTTCAGAGTACTTCGTTGAAATTTCAGTAGTGACTGAGTCTGACACCGTCGCAGAAATCTGTACCGCGGTTTTGGCCCCTTTAGTACGCTCTTGACCTTAGAAATATCGATGTAGTTTAGACTTTGACCACACATAAACGGTTATCTGTGAGTCCCATGCCAGTGAGTCATTATTTGGAAGAAAATGTAGATTTTTGACATCAATAATTGTGTGTATTATGATGCACGTATAATCACAAGACCGACCAATGTTTGCTCCAGTTTTGTGGGTGGTGGGGAAAGATGACCCACCTTTTCAAACAAGCTAATGTCACCGGGGAAAGTTGTAGGCTACGGCACTACAGCAAGATCAAGCCCTGTGTAGGGGGGCTGTTTTCCCCCGCGTAGTATTACTTGCCGCCACTGTGAACCAACTGGTAAATAAATAAATTTTACACAGCGCGGAGATTTTTACACAGCGATAAATTTCACTCAGCGAGGAGAATTGTCCTTTTCGTCCACGATAGGTGACGGCATAAGTATATGCAGTGTACTGTAAGGTGACGGCATAAGTATATGCAGTGTACTGTAAGGCTCTGTAGCATATAAACTATGGCTTATTCATGTAGACCTATGCTAGGTGCGGCATGTGCACTTAAAATAATGGATGGAGGGTACGATTGGTGAATTAACATAAAATATGTGATTGTTTTTGCATCTGTTTTGCATGCGCTAGGTGAAAGACCTTACTTTCATTGACCTGAATACAGCACTAGCAATGTTAAATACCATGTATTGGAATCAAGCAGGAGCCAAAGTGATACAGGTTGGTGTGAACATTTAACACGCTACCCTGCGTGTGTAGTTTTAGTGTTTTCTAGGTAGTTTGTGTATTATAACATCTTGCACATTACTTTTTAATCACAAAACCTGTCAGTTTAATGGAAGCTTTACGCCCTACCTGCATCTTAATCTCATGATACCTTTTCAACTTGAAGGAGAGAAGCAATAGATCTTTATTTCTGAAGCTAAAAATCCTATGTAACACGATTGGAACTAATTTGGGATAATTGGATTTCAATATTTTGCAAATTTCTCAAAAGTGTTAGGTGTCATATACATGAATGTTGCAAAATCGCAAATTACTCATAAAAACAAGTGTGTAATACAAGAAGAAAAGCGGAGGAGATAACATTTGTAGATTAAATCGACATTACTTCACGATCCAATTATCCCAAATTAGTTCCAATCGTGTTAAGTCCAAAGAGATGGCGAGAGACACTTTCTAAATTTACAAGTTGCAGTTATAATAAAAAGTAAAACCCTGTATTAGTTATATTATGCCAGATTATTGTGTATTTTCACTGTATACTGATAAAAATCCCTGTCATATTTCACATGTTTACAATTAAAACTACAATCAAAAACAAATGAAAAAGTTTCATTTTTGTCATCAACACTAAAGGGCACCATCACCTATGCAACCATGAACACATGAACTTTTAGGCAAATAAAATTTAAAATTGGAAAAGATAGAAACGGTAATTGCCAATGACTAATTTTTAAGATTTTCTCCGTTATATATATATTGGTTAAATATTTGAACACATTTTTCACATTTATGCCTGCGCGAAAAGCCTATCATGCTGTTTTCTGTTCGTAGATATGTCAAATGCTATGTTAGATGAGTTGTTTTATCATGCACAGTGTATGTAAAAACAGAGAAAACTACTTCCCTCGAAAAAAACATTCATGTAGCAACATAATGTGGAGTCTGTTACAGTGTGTACATCTGAACATACAGCGGGAGGGACATAGACTCAGGTAAAAAATATATAACATAATCCCATCGCCATGACTCCGGTAATCAACCTCATCGTTTCCCTTTTTGGAAGACTAAGTACTGAGAGCACCTCATGCGGAGCTGGGATAGTGATTATTTTCTATTACCTGAGGAATGAGTAGCTGATCACAGATATGCTCCCTTCCTCTTCCAGTAGGTAAAGCATTCACCCTACACAAATATTTACTTTGTCCAAGCTGATCAGTATGGCGATAATACCATTGGTGTTGTAACGTCTCTTCAAAGAAGGCCAAAAATCTGCCAGGTTTGTTGGATGAGATACACACGTTTGATCAGGCTGTACAAACACTTATATCATAAGACTGTATACCAAGCATTTCCAAAATAACTGCTCATATTATGGAAAATGATTATATTAGTTAATGAGGCTTTGTGAACATTGGTAAAACACAATGAAGATGAATTCAAAATCTGTAAAATATGTTGGCTTTCATTAAAATAATATCAAGATATGAAATGATACCGGGCAACATATAAATATGAAATCCGTGACTTTTCAATCACAAGTTGGTTTAGCAAGAAAACTGCAGGTCTCAGCCACTAAAACTTTACTTGTACCGAATGTGACATGAGGTTTGATATACAGAACATCTACTCCCATCTCACTGTCTTTTCTTACTACAAATCCCATCGAAGTACTACTTGTGATGTCAAATTTAAAGGAAAAGTTACCTTCAAATGACAAAATGAGAACAGACAAAAAGCACCGATAATATGGACTCACAGAAACGTCATGCAAAGGAATAATCAAGAAAAAGAGTTTGCGGAAAGTGATGACAAGGTATTGTTTCACATTTTCAAGGTTCAAAGTTACTGACTGAAAGGTTTTGTTTCTTTTTTTTAATCTTAAAATAATTTATGATTCCTCTACCGACATAATTATCCGTGTCTTTAAGTTGTGATCAGACAAGCTTCTCATATGAAAACATGAGCAGCTGGAACCATATAAAATAAATTGGTTTGAGTCATCCTTTGTAGATTGCCGCTACATGTATCAAATAGATCATCCTAAAAACAGAATCAAAGATCAACAGAAACGGTGTTAATAATATTGCAAAGACTTAAAAACTGTTTCTTTGATATTGAACATATCATTTACAAACACATGAACAATGTTTGTTTTCATCACCACATTTGTCCATAGACCCTATGATTTGACATGTGACACATTGATACTATTTGTGTACTTTACACTAATACGCAGGTGAAGAGCGCCACAAGCGGTCAAAGTAACATTACAACTTCGCCAATGCTAACATGTACACCTATTTAAGTTGCGAAGAGTGCCACATGTATGTATTTCGTGGCGAAGTTTAAATGAAGTTAGCTTGCTCACATTATGAGGTAATGAGGGGATTACTGACGATGAATTTTCTGGAAATTCGAATTGCCATAATGCCAGCATTATGGCAATGCAGTCCATGATATCCTCAGCACACGGACTGTGGCTGACCCTTACGTACCTCCATGGGTTGACCACAGTCTCTTGCTTGGTAGAGTGACTGTCACAGTGAAAAGATCGATACCGGTTTTGGCCAATGCAAGAGTACATTGGCACTTGACCGTGTGTACTTAGATGTGTATCAATGGCATATAAAGTTGTACAATGTCACTGTGTAAGATTGCGACTCTATTTTTGACTGACTGCACTGGCGATGTGGTCCGCATCAAATAGTACTAAAGGAGAAAATGACACGGAATATTTGTATGGATTTTTTTTTCTTTTTTTTGAGTTATATTATACCCGCACTTATCGTGACGGGACACTTCCAAACCGTAAAATACTAGTAAAGGCCAGGTTTTCATCAAAATGACGTGGGCAGGTGCGCATTTTTTTTACCTTTTCTAAAGAGTGTCGATCGACCTTGTTCTGCTGTGAATGCTAAAACCATCATGGAGGTATAACCTTCATGCTAAAACACTTCTCATAGCGTTGCATCAATAACTCACGATATAGTGAAGTAACATTCTTCGAAGATTTTACTTTCTGACATGTGCATGCTGCATACCCAGTGATTTTACAGACTAAAACATCAGTCAGCTATCAATGGCCAATCAGCACTGTATTTCAACGTTTTGATTTAGCGTCGGTTACGCCATGGTAGATTATTTGCAACACACATGGAAGATGAAGCAAACGCTCGTTCTGCTGTTCACCATACTGTTGCCCCCAAACGACAAAGGCGGATTATTTATTTCAACGTTTCATATTTCTAAGGGAGTATGAGAAAGTGGGTGCAATAAATACTTTATGGAACTACCAGGCCATGATCACATGACCAATCATTACTCGTTTTCCGAACGATCTCTTGTTTTGTGTCACGATCAAAGTTTCACTTTTTAACAATGCTGAATTTCTTTTGCTAACGAAACTTAGAAATAAAGATAGATTATTTTTACCATGTGTACACGTCAACGAGATGCAGTTGTTTAGCAGGAGCGGAGATTTAAACCCATAATTTTGAATCCCACCTACGGCAGTGGGTCATGAATGCCTTCTGATCTGAATAAAACGTATATCTTCAGAACGAGTGTTTCACACTAGCGAGATCGTCTTTGTCTCGAGACTAGGCGAACCGGAAGTTGACCACGCAATGCATTTTGCATTCCCGTTTCTTCGAGTGATTGCCATTTCGAGTGGGTTTTTTCCACAAAGGAACGAACTATAAAATTTTCCATTTGTATAGATCATGAAATAGTATTCGGTAAACAGACAGACAGACAGAGAGACAGACAGACAGACAGACAGACAGACAGATAGATAGATAGATAGATAGATAGATAGATAGATAGATAGATAGATAGATAGATAGATTAGAAAGATTAGATAGATAGATAGATAGATAGATAGATAGATAGATAGATAGATAGATAGATAGATAGATAGATAGATAGATAGATAGAGAGAGAGAGAGAGAGAGAGAGAGAGAGAGAGAGAGAGAGAGAGAGAGAGAGAGAGGAGAGGGAGACATTTTGTATGACATCGTGTGTGTTTGTAGAGATAGACAGAGAAGATAGAAGCACAAAAACAGTGACAAAGAGAAACGGGGAGAAACTGAGGGTGATTAGCGCCTCACTTGCAGGTTTCGAAGGCTTTTGCAGATTTGTGTGTCACTTTGAAGTCTTAAAGTATTCTCTGTATGGAATGTCACACGTGGAAGTTCTGCACGTTTTACTGCATGGTTCTTAGCCTTTACATGTAATTTCTATGGTAGGCCTGAATGTGCATACTGCAAAAATAAAAAGCTCCATTGACTGTTTCATTTCATGATTCTTTGTCGGGTTTTGTCACTGTTTCTTGTTCGTCTCTTAAAATTGTGTACAAATGTCTTGTGTTCAACTCATCGGCACAGTGAGTATACATCTTTAAAATGTCAAAAAAAAAATATTTTAGTTTCTCTAAAATCTGTTTGCGTCATTCTTCAAGATAAAACACCTCGTATTGCAATTTACTTTATGGGGATGAAGACGAAATTATGCTTGTCTTTAGAACAAAACGGAATGAGAATGTCATCAGAGGTTGGAGCTGTTGTACCTTTTCAGATGCGGTCAATTTTATCAGCAGTGGTTTGTGTGACTTCCAAAAGACCGATGTCTAAATCTGCATCAACGTAAACTCTCAACATGACCATTCGGCCTTTGCTATATACGCCAAATGCCATCATAAATTACATTTGGTAGTTATGTTAAATGCGACATGTTAAATTGTCTATTAAACCATTGTACTATATACCATTTCATTTACAGGCCCTAAAGAGGTGTGGTTGTTGAAGACTTGAGTCTTTTCTTTCTTTTTTCAAATACAATAGCAACGGCTACTTTACACAAATAAAGAACCCTAAGATTCAGAGAATTGCCCATTATAAGCCAGAAAAGATGGCAAGCCATTCGATTGTCAATATCTAATCAGAAAGGCACTCTTAAAAGGCGTTAGGTTGAATTATGTATTCTTACATGGGAACGCGTAATGTACCCCGGCATGCATTGCTGTCCAGTTCACTGAGGTCAAACACGGTGACAGGATCTTTTCTTCAGAATGCACCGTATTCAGGTCAGCTTGTCATTCGAAACGTAATACGATTCTGCCTTCTGTAGAAATGCGTTTAGGCATATATTTCCCAACATTCCTAGTGTCTGCGTGTTGTGTCGTGGCTGTTTCTGTTCCAGTCTACTGATTGTAAAGACACATTTTGAAGTTTTCCTTGTCTAATTTTTGTTGTGAAAGTAGCAACTCTAAATTTTCCCACAGTTCATACAGTGTAGACCTACAGCGGACATTTTGAATTTCCCATTTCACCTCGCAAGATGACCCCTAATTTAAATTCTTGATCATGAAATTGTATTGCTTTTTCGAGATTTTTGCGGGGTTTCAGCAAAAGTTTAATTTTTCATTTCGAGGCGTCTATACCTTTTTAACAAATAGCTCCCCCTCAGTCGTGATCAGTCAATCGTCATCCGGACGTTTGTCAACTGAAGACTGCTTTCATATTCTAATGAAGAGTGACTGTTGGGTACTCAAAAGCATTCGACTGGCAAAGCTTCCTCATTACTTGGCATTTATCGGCATTTTAGGGGTAACAGAAGTAGAAGTTATATGTAGGAGGGAAACTCTCAACTGATAAAATTCACTCGATTACAGATTTCACCAACAGCTACAGATTGAAATGCTGTCTTCGGATCTGGGATATATACAACTCGTCGTCTTCCATTTTGCCGTCTAGGTGAGTATAAACTGAACCATTCCGGTTAACGCTTGATAGGTGTGACTTATCATCTGATTGATATGACGGACTGTAAGCTCGTCCCGCCGGTAGGGTCTTAGGATTTTTTGAGTACTTAGATAATGGCAAGAGGTGACTGACACCACTCAGGAAAAAAAGAACTAGGGTTTGGTGCCCCCATTGAAATAGTGAAGCAGAAGGGCATCTGCACGCTCCAGTAATTCCAAATCTAGTACTAGTAGTATTCAGGATAGCAGGCGTTTCGCAACAATTGTGACAGTGCGCAGGAATGCTGCTACCGAAAAAGGCCTGCACAAAGGTTCGTATTCACAGAGAAGATAAAACGCTAATTTTGAGACTCATATGGAAACAACTTATGACATAAGGATTAATAAAACCATTATTTCGAGGTCAAGGACTACACTTTCAGTCCCAGGTATGAATGCTTCAATTTATTCTGCGATTTTAAAATATACACAACTTTCACATATAACTGTGGATGCCTTTTAAACTGCTATCTAAGGTTTTTGTGAATTAGTTTTCAACAAGATGCGTTTGTTAAAATGACTAATGAAAAGTCTTGTTGGTTACTCATAGTTACGAATTTGTGGAGAATAGGGGAGAAAGAAAGAAGGGCGGACCTATGGAGGAAGAGAGAGATAGACAGACAGACACGCAGGCAGGCAGGCAGGCAGACAGTCAGATAGACAGACACAGACAGACAGACAGACAGACAGACAGACAGACAGACAGACAGAAAAGGTGTGAGTGCGTGTGTGTTTGAGCAGTGCTTTCTTCACAACTGACCTGTCTTCATTTCAATGAAGACTATTGTTTGTTTATAATTTGATTATCTAAAATGGGAACAGCAAGAATTCCATAGCTCAAAGGCTGGCTACTGTAGCCTTTGAAAGAATACATTTTATGATGTCGAACTTTCACCCTACGATAAGGGTCGCCAACTTTGTAAAGGTGCTATGACATCATCTGTATGGCATGAAATCGAAATTTATTGCGCATTCCGAAGTCACGCGCAGTACAGTTATTGTCAACCAGTGCGCCAAGTCCTAAATCTCTCGGGGTCACTAAGGTTGGGTCGCCAGCTTCAATGGTTCAAATGTACAGTGCGAATAGGGTGTTGAGTACATGTATTTCTAGAAATCAATGCAGAGGATGATTCGGACTGCTAATTCTTTAAGTAATCAAGAAGTCAGTATGTCAAGATATTTGCCTGGTAGAACATAATTTTGACTTCGAGAATTTGACCTAGCGTCATATATTTATTTTTCCATCGCACATCGTTGAGAGTGACAGTAGTTTGTTTTGTACATTTCCGTGAATTCTCAAAAAACAAAAGAAAATGGTTTTTGACAAACTGATTAAAGGCCGGACGGCAACCTTCGACAGTCCCAAGACCTGTCCCTCAAAGTATATCGACGCGCCAAGCACTGAACATATCAACACAACATTGTTCATTAATCATTTAATGAACAATGTAAATACTAAATTTTTTCTCAAAATTTATGACAATTCATGTACAAAAACTTAAATAAGAACGGAGATAACATAAACTCAGGTCGACAACCAATGGAAATAATCGATGAGGCTTGGGCACACTTTATAGGAGATTGACATTGTATGTTCATAATATCTTTTAGGCCGAAGTTTGTTATCGTATATGTATATTATTGATTAATATGCACAACAAAGGAGTCACAAGAAATGTTAACAAGCAGTTTTAACAAATCCTCTTATGCAAGAAACAGGGATTGTTACTATGGCTCCCACTTGGAAAAGTATTTTGCTGTAATCAATCATACCCTATCGAAACTTTTGGCAAAGTCGATCAAAAATGACGTAGAAGCGACCTAGAATAACATAGAATGTAATTTTAAGAACAAAATATTATAAATTGATTATTTCATCAATTATGGAGTAACCTTTCCTAAACCGTGTCAGTGCTTCAACAAAAATATTGCTGTCAGAGGCCTTCTTCACAAATCTGTAGCTCAAAATCTATGAAAACTCATAACAAAAAGAGAGTAATGATATATTTCATGTCAATTAATACCTTTATATGTGACATTTTAGAACATTTCTTAATGCCCTTGATTCATAACATAACTATTTTTGCCGCTTAACCTGAGAAGAATATAATATGTAAAACAGAATTCTATTTCCATCTCCATTTTCTATTTTGAGATGAAGTTTTTTTTGAAAAAATAAGCGTATTATCATCCAAAAAAATTCATTAACATATAATCAGCCAAGTTCTAGTCTGGTTCGTGTATTCTTATTACAACAATCATCCTATTGGTGTCTATATTAATATTCTTATCGGATGATAACATATGGTATTATACAGTAGCCGGAAAAATGGAATGTTTCTCAGTGAAGACACTTTAAACATTGCGGAATAATGTTCTCGGTGCAATGACACTATTCACAGCGCCTGTCGATGTACAACACCTGCGCCTAGAGTAGCATTACGAGCGTTGTTATCGTTTTTTATCACCAACGAAACAGGGTGAAACTGACTCTGAGTAGATCGAGGGCGGCAATTTTAAATCTCACATTTTTGGTAAAGTTCTGTTTCATCTGTTATCCCAAAATTTGCATGGTGACGCTTGATTTTCATTCTTCCTTTAAAATTTCTTCAGGGACAAATATTTAAGATTTCCATTTCAAGGCGCGTGGTTCCTAATTTGTCATCTCCATGTACCCTTTGTAGTCGGTCAATCACGTGGAAGCGCGTCAGCTGAAGACTCTTTTCATATTATAATGAAGTTTGTTACTCGGCGACATCAGACTGACAACGATCAAGGATACCTACAGTATTTTCTATGAAATTGACAGGTAACCTTGGACTAATACGTTGAATAGGACAGTCTCAACTCTTATCAACTCTGCGAAAAATCTCACCAAAAGTTACTGAATGAAAAGTTGTCCTCGGGTCTAGGAAATATAAGGCTTGTCTTCACTTATTTTGCAATCCTGGTGAGTATTAAGTGAAACTGGTCATTCTGATTTATGAGGCGTACGTGTGGCGTATCACGTAGTAGATATTACGGGACCGGGCAGTCTTAATCCCTGGAGGTTGTCGGCGGATTGTCTTCGAAGCATGGCAAAAAGTGACTGGCGCAATTAATGGAAAAAAGGGGAAATCCTTAGGGTGTTCCTCCCTCTTGGTAACTTTTAAAAATTTGTGATATCATCCTTAGTTTAGACGGGCGTGGCCCAGGAATGACAGTGCCTCAGACGGTCCCCTATTCACAGCTATCAAAGAAAATTATTTCCGTCTGCTTTATTTATAGTCTATCTCTAGGAAAATCTTGAAAATTCAACATTTACACATTGCCTTGTTTTAGTGGTATCCCTGTTTGTAATTATAATACCGAATAAAAGTTTTATACAGTTTGTATAAATCTAACGTTCCAGACATTTCGTAAGAGTCAATTGTAAGCAAAATGTCAAATGTTAATCGCAGGCGGTGACGTGAAGAGACACGAACACAAGGCGATATGTTCTTTTACGCATGCGCATTGAAAAGTGGTCCTGCTTGATCAGTTTCACGACGGCCTATAGATTTGAAACATGCAGGGAAAGTCACGGCCATTGCATAGCTAGGTTTGAACATAGACCCTCGAGAAAAACGGGACAGGCAACTGCAGTGGTTTCTTTGTGCGATCTATCTTGGAATATATTAAGTTTATTTGCCAAGCGGTCCCCGACAACAATACTTGGTACTTACATTTAATCACATTAACGATCAAACTGACGTTGTGAATATTTACACTTTGCTCTTGCATGGCACGTTCCGAGTACTGACACAGAGAATTTTGAGGGTTTTTTGATACCAGTCATGGTGAATGTTCTGGTAACGATGAAGATCACATTTTGGATTCCTGCCGAAGCCAACAGGAAAACACCAGACGATAAAAACAGTGTACATTTAGCCGTAGACGCTACAGAAAACTCTTGCTAGGTATCGACATCTTCAGTTTACATTCCCTACCATAAAAATCTCCGATAAAAAGAAACATTTACAAGTTATACAGGTCTACACTTCCCCAGTCCTGCGAAACGAAAATTTTACCTTTATTTCATTTGTCACGCAAAATTGACAAAAATCAGGGTATACAAAAAATGACTACGCCATCGGAGCTCAAGTACACGACCTCTAACATTTTGGTACTGTTTTAGCCTAAAGAAACACCAAATTTCGGATATGCTACACATGTCTACACCCGCAAAGTACTAGAAAATACATTTTTAACACTGACTTTCGCTGTCAGGCGAAACCTTGCGATAAATCGGGACTAAACAACGGTTGGTAGATTCAGAAGCGGTAAGGTAGACAAGCATTTACACAAAGCTAAACGCTGTCCTCGCAAATTTGGCCGTTCACAGTTTTCAAACAAGAACATTTCAGTAGTTAACATACATACTTTACCGAATCATAGAGCAATCCTCGCACAGAAAATATTCCGACGGTTTTTCTCGAGGGTCTATGGTTTGAAATTCGACAAAATGGCAGAGAGTCCGGCTGGGTAATTAATGCTAGCTTTGCTGACGTGTTCACATCGTGTCACTGATCGAAATTAAATTTTGCGAGGTACTGGTGATTATAATTGTTCATCAGCCGCATGAAAACAACTTGAAATCATCGTCCGAGACGTGACCTAGGGTATTACGTGCGTCGAAATTGAGAGTTTTAAATTTCTGCCCAAACATTCCGCAAAGAAACCATTCCCTTTTGAGATCAAGAATAAAAATCCTTTCAAAATTTGCTACTTCCTACCCTATTCAAAATAGCCGCCATGCCTTCTAAGTCTACTAAGAAAAATAAAATTTCTGATTTTCATTCCAAAAAAAGTCGGTATAAAACTTCATTTCCTCCAAGAGTTTCAAAATGGGACACCACAAGCGGTAGACCAAAAGCCATCGTAAAAGTTTAAAAACCTAACATCTGTCCCGGAGGCGCATTCTACCTTGGGTGTGGTCTGCAAAGGTTACTGAAAGGTTTGTTTTCTTAGATTCTGAAGTAAACAAAACAAATATTCACAGGATCCTGTGACTCAATTTTTGTAAATAATACATTCATAAGTAAAATACAATAAATGAAAGTCTGGCCGGGTACTTATAGTAGCAAATGTATAGGTCTAATATATTAAGAGAGAGAGAGAGAGAGAGAGAGAGAGAGAGAGAGAGAGAGAGAGAGAGAGAGAGAGAGAGAGAGAGAGAGAGAGAAGAGAGAGAGAGAGAGAGAGAGAGAGAGAGAGACAGACAGACAGACAGACAGACAGACAGACAGACAGACAGACAGGCAGACAGACGGGCAGAAGAACAGACAGACAGACAGACAGACGGGCAGAAGAACAGACAGACAAGGACGAACAAAGGCAAACAGAGAGACACACAGATTTATCTGTGTTCCCCTTTATACCGTATAACAATTTATTTAAACGTACACTTATTTTACTGGCTATTCGCCAGGTTCACCTGAGGATGTAGTCGTAAAATCAACAATAGGACTGCTAAATTTGGGGGGGGGGGGGTTCCATGACGTTAGGTTCTTTGGAGAAATCTTATTCAATTGTCAATCTTTCACCTATCTGTTAAGAGTCAGCAAATCTCTAAAGATGGCATTCTTTTAGTTGTATGGCCTGCAACCAGGATTTATGTCGTACCATCCACCGTAGCTATGCTTTTGTCAACGAGAACACATTTAACCTTTCCGGGTCAGTGAGGTTGAGTAAATGTCGTGGGAATGGTCGCTAAATACACGTATCTCTGGCAAAGACAATGATTATTGTTACCAGACTTAAGCGTAGCATCGCTACGTCATATTTGGATCCATTCATTAGCTGTGTTATATTCTGTATATGAATTAAGGCGCCCGAATCAATTTAGAGCCATAAGCTGAACGTTACACATTCAATGTTAACGATCTTAATTACGCAGAACTAACGTAAAGTTAGTTAAAGTTCTTTACATAAAATCACGTAAAGTTCACACTCAAGCGAAAATACTTTGAAAAAGGACATTGCTTGACATGTTAACAATGCAGTACTTCCAAAAGAAGATATTCAAAATTTGATTACAACTTAAAAGGTGACTTACATAGCTTGATTGTTACTCTCCTACATGCCTGATACGCCTCACAGTCTGTATAAAAAGTGTGATTTTGTGAGAATACGATAAACTTCATATTCGATTTTGAGGATAACTCGTACCTAGGACGTGTTATTAATTTTCGATATCGCGGCCCGTCGAGTCACACTTTTTAGCTCACGTGTTTCCACACGTGAAGTAATGTCATAGCGATGTTTGTCTGTCCGTGTGTGTGTGCGCACGCGCATTTCTGTCCGTGCGTCTTGTCTGTCTGCCTGTTTGTCTGTCTGTCTGTCCGTGCGTCTGTCTGTCTGTCTGTTTACACGATCACTCAAGAACGCTTGAACGGATTTAAGTCAGATTTGGACAATATGTACCGTATGCTCATGGCAAGATCTGATTAGATTTTGGTTAGTATGGCTTGCATATTAATGAAGTTATGAAACATTTTTGACTCACGTGTTCACACACAAGCTAATGTCATAGCGATTTTTTGTCTGTCTGTCTGTCCGTGTGTGTGTGTGTATGTGCACGCGCGTGTGTGTGTTAGTGTGTGTGTGCGACTGTCTGTCTGTTTACACGATTACTCAAAAACGCCTGAAGGGCTTCAAGTCAGATTTGGTAGACAGGTATCATATGCAAGAACTGATTAGATTTTGTGTTTAGTGTGGCTTGCATATAAACGAAGTTAGGAAATATCATTTTTTTCACATAACAGTTTCCTGCAGAGACTGTAATGACAGTGTCGACACATATCAAGAAATACTGCACAAAATTTCATGAAACTTTTCACAGATGACAATCTCAGAACATTAGCATGATACTGTGAGTGTCATGTCAATTATCTACTCATTTTAATATTTAATGCTCTTTTGTAACTAGTGATATAACTCTGAAATTCCTGCACCAAATTTGATGATACCTGCAACAAATATTAATCTGATATTATATATATATATATATATATATATATATTATATATATATATATATATATATATATATATATATATAACTCTCTAATTGTACTGAGAAGTGTCAAGTTTATAAATAGTTTGGTGAAACCTGCTACAGATATTGATCAGATAAATATCTAATTGTTGCGTGAAGCACTGAGCAGTGTCAAGTTAATAAATTGCTCATTTGCATATTTAATGAAGTTTTGCAATGAGGCGTATAGCACTGAAATAACTGCACCAAATTTGATAAAATCTGCTGCAGATACTGATCTGACAGATATCTGACTGCATTGTGAAGCATTGAGCAGTGTGAAGTTAATAAAGGATTCATTTTGCATATTTAATGAACTTTGTTATTATTGATATGACTTTATGGAACAAATTTTGGTGAATCCTGCGACAGATATTGATCTGATAAATATATAGTTGTCACGTAAAGCACTGTGCAGAGTTAAGGGTTAATTTGCATGTGTAATTGACTTTGTAATTAGTGATATAACTTACAGCATTAAATTTGGTGAAACGTGCTACAGATGTTGATCTGATAGATATCTATTGTCCCATGAAGCATTAAGTAGAATCAAGTTAATAAACAGCTCATTTGCATAATATGAAGTTTTGTAATTTGTGATTTAACCCCGAGAGTACTGTGCAAAAGTTGATGAAACCTGCTACATATAATGATCTGACAGATATCTGATTGTTCTGTGAAGCCTACAACCATGTAATGAACCTGTTGTACATCGTGTGAGCATATTCAGTTCACATTTGATCTTCTATATGTCGTAGGAAGCACTCCAAATAAATGTTGATTAGTTTCAGTGTAAAATCAACGCCTCTGTAAGCAACGCAAGATAGAGCGAACAGCAATGACTGACACCGACGCATGGCAGAAAAACAATCCTCGAGAGTCTGTCTACTCCATCAGTGGTGGCACTTCGAAGCGAACGGCAGACTCTACGGATCCGATATACCAATACTCCACGGTTCAGGGCAAAACAAAGACGAGGAAGTTTGCGCATCCGAAAACTGCCAGAGCTATCGACGGCCCAGCGGGTGACGACCGGAAGTTTAGTAAATCAACCTCAAGAACACGCGTTATCCTGCTTTCTGCATGTGCCCTGGTGTTGTTGTCCGTTTGCGTGGCCATCGCTGTAGCCATCGGTGGGATAGGTTAGTCACATGCATTTACAATGTTGTGATGAAAGCTTGTTGTTATTCTTTCAATGCCGATGAAAAAGTCTTGAACATCATTCTTGAATTGCAAGTCATCTTAGTTTCTGTGTAGCAGACATTTCTTGCCCGAAAATATTAATTTATTAAAGGCCTAGATTTTCAACAAAAGTGACTATTTGTGTACTTTCTTACGTTCTATCCGAACACCTGAGACGACTTTACCATGTTGATTTGAAGAATTAATTCTCCGCTATGACCTTATCTTTCGTATAGATGGGAACAGTTGATTTGTAAACTGTTGTCTAGATATTTAAAAAAAAGATTATGAAAAACTTTGAATAACGTTTATATTTAAAACTCTTTTCAAGGCAAAAGACAAAGTGTCCAACATGTGGACGGCAACGAAAGGAACCTTTCACATCACCAGCCTTCTTCAAATGACGTGACGTCTACACCCAGCTTACAAGAAATTCACATCATTACTTCTGAGAGATTTCAGCGACAACCTGAAAGTACTCCGAATGTCGTTACGGCCTTGAACGATCGCACCACGACCCTCGACACCACACCTGAAGTCCCGCCTCAAACGGCCAAACTGACCGACAGCGGACACCTTCACGAGGATGTGGTGAGCTCCGCATCACCGTATGAAGACGGCAACCAGCACGTTTCCAATATGGTTACCGAGGTTGCGTCAAAGCGAAATTCGCAGTCAGTCGAGAACACTGTCACCGTGAACATCCCTCTGACACAGAAACCGAGTGCAGCGTCAAGACAGAACAGGTTGACCGATATAACAACTGTGTATTCTGGAAGTGACGACATCATGTCGAAACCCTTGGCAGCTTCACAATCAAGTGAAACAGCATCAGACTTGAAGCTGGACAAAACTCTCGGACAACCTAATTACAGTAATCTGCCGAATACCGAAGCTCCAACTCCAACTTCAGCAGAGATATCCACTTTGCCACCATTCGAGCCGAACAGTAGGTCGTATCAGCTCGACGTGACACAAGCTGGAATTAAGAAAGCGAATGAATTGAATAATTTACAAGGTAGGAGAGCTCGTTATCATCTGTGCCTGTTTTAATAGCCAGGTTTTTGAGAGTTGTTCTGGCTTTGTATGTGTGTTAATTTTGTTGTTGTTGTTGCCATTACATGTATCTTTAAAAAATTAAGTCCAATTTCAAATGAAACTCTTCAGAGGCAAGAATAATTCGTTGAAAGGCGAGGTAGATAATACATTAAAATTGATTTATTGTTCCTCAAGAATTACCTTTACATAGTACCAACTCGTACCTTACTCCTAGCCGATCATAAACAAACAGTCTTCTCTTTTATTATTTGCAGACACGTTGCCGTTTTACTGCGACTTCCAAAATACTACTTTGTGCGGCTTTACCCAAGATTATTTGGATGACTTTGATTGGAGTAGAAATTCGGGGGGAACGTCTTCCTCCAACACAGGACCATCGTATGACCATACACAGAATGACTTAACTGGTGAATATAAAACATTAATTTTAATATGCGACCTATTTTAATATCTTCAGCTACTACTCCACTGAGGTTGTCGGAGACACTATACTAGTCAGCTAGCTGTATTTTACGACACTGCTACGCGTCTCGGACAATACCAAAGCGTATGGTGTTCTTTGTAGGCTACTCCAAATTTACAAGAAAAAATCGACGTTATCACATTTTGAGGATACCCTTTGCATAACGCGTCGCGCGCTCGTGAACGGACTTGAAACGTGTTCAGCGCCGCGTAAGCTTAGCGCACAGAACGAAACTTCGACTCGCAGAGTGTCAGAGCACGTAGTAGAAATGTAGTTCAGCAGCATAATTTAACTCAAGTTCACGGGACTTGGACTGAGTATTATTCACTGCATTGCAAAAAAATGTAAAATCTTCGGTTGTTTGTCCCTGTGTTGACGTGAAGATGTTACGAAGTCAAATTTTAAATAGAATCCAATAACACCTGAAGTTATTTCACTTAGCATAAAGTCATTTAATCCGCGTCGTCTGATACCAAAACTTTCAGTAAGACTAAACTCCATAGGTTACTGACTCTGGTGTATAATATGAGGTCATCATAAGAATACCGCAAAGGATGCCCTAGGACATTGGCGCAGCGTATCGGCGCGCGTAACCAAAGTTTGCATCCTTTGCAGTATTTTCGATATACATCTAACATTCGTGACTGGGGCATCAAATGGGCAGTGTATTGACCATGTTCGTGCAATGTAATCAATATTTTCTTCCGCTTTATAGCGTAAGTGCAGTGGATTGCTATCTCGGACCGTCGAGCTCTTCTGGATAGCCTGTGCGCTACACTTACATCGCGCGCGACGTGTCTGGCACTCGTCCGATGGGTCCCTTGAAACCGTTCAACAGTGAACGCACAGATACAGCAGCACTGCTCGGAAGCCTAGAAACCGTAAATGTTATGGAATGGGCGTTCCGTACGGCTTTTTAGCGCACGTAAAATTCTGTTGTTCTCGATGGTAGAAGTATAATAATAATTATGAGTCCTTGTGTTTGGAACACCGTTACATTAAATAGCTTACAGTTTGGCACATAGGTAAAACTCATCGCAAGTAATTTTCAGCTCGCATGACAAATAACAATGGATCACATGACGTGACTGCCATCTTTGATTTTAACGTTAAAATTGACTACATTTGCATAAAAATTGATAAATCAAATATCTGAACTAAAATTGTGTAAACCATATGACCATGTTGCTACATGCCATTTGTCGATGTCATAGGCTATGCCAATTTTGAGAAGATTTTTACAGCATTATTTATGACCTTATACCTGACATCAACCTCAAGAGCTAAGCTATGATAATGTTTTATTCGGCCTCTATAATAGTCTTAGAGGAATGGTGTCCATTTGTCAATGAGCAATGTGGAACCAAAATCCATACCTAACTTTCGGGGTAATCCCCTGATTTTTGACCGTTGTATCATCCTGTACCACACTAACAATTATGCGTGTGCGTAATTCAAGTCCACCAAAAGGAGATAGAGGTCATTTTTGGGATATTTATGGGAGCAAAGTTTTCTTCCTAAATGGCTTATAGGCTTGCCCACACGCACTCAGGTGTCTCCAAACAGGGCATTGCTCCTATACAGCTATATTTTCATATCTTGTGATTGTAAAATACGGTAGTAACTTATTTTGCATTGCAGGCTACTACATGTACATCGAGACAAGTAACTACAATCTTGGCGATACGGCACGGCTCATTTCACCCGAATTCCTCATCGAAAACCACCTCTGCCTGCGATTCTGGTACCATATGTACGGCGCTGACATTGGGGAGTTTAATGTGTATCAAAAACGTTCTTCTTATCTTGGAAATGCCATCTGGTCGAAGGGACTCGCCATGGGGAACGTTTGGCTCTATGCAAATGTAACACTGGCGAATAGTGGCATCGCAATGGCGTATCAGGTGGTTTTCGAAGGAGTTCACGGTGGATCATATCAGGGAGACATAGCCATAGATGACGTTCTTATCCAGGATGGCTCTTGTGATGATATATGTAAGTATCAATTGGGTAGTAATATCACACTAGAGTTGAGGCCTTTAAGGTAGACGCGCATCGGGGACGGATACTCAGACTCTCAAACTTTTTTAATTCTTTTCTGATGTACCACTTGTTAGGGCTAATTTTAAAGCCCCTGCCGAAAGAAAAACTTTTACCCATTTTAGTTTTTCGAGAATCCAAACTTTAATTTTTATCCCATAGAGTTGACACAAAGTTGGTGGCCATTTTGAATTTAAATATCGCAATATTTTGTGTAATTTGTTTTTTTCAGTACCAAAATTTGCACGGTGACCCCCGATTTTCATTGTTGATTTGATACGAGAATGGTCGAAAGTTTCATTTAGGAAATTTTGAGCAAAAGTTTAAGTCTTTCACTATCGAGGCGCATACTACCTTAGTCAACTGACATATTTCAAATTATATACACCCGTGGCCACTTTAGTGTTGATTAAGCCTGTCTGGTGCAAGCAGAAATTCTGTTTGTATAAACGAAACAAAGTGGTGGTCGGTGTAATAAATGCAAAGTTCACTATCGGCACCCCACTGTTAGGATTGAGATAACGTTCTACTAAAATGTCTCGCCTGCCCAATTCAAATCGATCACAACACTGCACTGTAGACACGCTGTAAGTCTGCACTCCGACAACGGTCGCGAATATCATACGGGAAAATCCTTCAGTAAGGACGTTGGCAGCTTGATTTTTCAAAATATAAGACATCGAGGTGGCAATTTGGCATCTGGCGAGGTACCATGAGGAGCTACAAAAAACAAGCAAGCGACCGTTTTAAGATAAGCGTGGAGGGAGCCAGAAAAGTTTGGAAGGTTAAGAGATATACATGTATCAGGACAGGTTCCCTTCAACCGGGATGAGAAAAGTGTCGTTCATGGTTACACACATGTGAATACATGTACACGTAAAACGCTACCCCGACTGTACTTTAGTCTTACCTTTCCGTACCAAGTGAAATTGGAGTAAGTTTATTCACGGTTTGTAGGAAAAGAAACATGGCTAAGTGCAAGTAAATGTTTATTTCGAAAGTTTTGCAGTCAAGACGGGCGGTGTCTGTAATTTATTTGCTAACATTTTCAAAATGGCATTTTCTGAATTCCCGCGTCTGAACAAAGTCTGAACACGACACTTACGATACACGCTATAGTATCGTTGGTATTCATTCACTGCAATATTGAAATCGGCACAAAATGTGTGATGTTCTGTAACACTTACTGCATTTGAAACACATGAGTTTTAGCAGAAACTAAATACTGATAGGGCAAATGCTGTGGTCAACATCATTTGTATACAGTGTATTTTATAATCACTCCGTAATTTCAAGCTAATCGGCGTGTCCATGGGGTACCGATAGTAGGATCATATCACCACCGATACAGGGTAGGCCTAAAGTAACCGTTTTATCACCCTTCTGCAGACAGAATTTCTGCTTGCACCAGACAGGCTTGATCAACACTAAAGTGGCCACGGGTGTAATTTGTCCCGCTGTATATTGTTGACATTGAGAACCTCTTCATGTTTTCTTTGACTATCATGTACAATAAAAATCCCCACTTTTACTCATGTTTTATTTGAGACTTAGAAATTGAATGTACGGTGTAGGAAAACCAAAAAGAGAAGAACTAATTTCATCAAATATATATTCCTTATTCTTTGGCTCCTCGGGATAGCTGATAAAATGCCGAGCTATTTTAATTCACGCATTTGTGAAATACTTTCTTGAACAATTGTTGTCCAGGGAATTAGTCCATTATCATCAAATAAGTCTGAAATATTCATAATTAATACCATTATCTGCAAAGACTTATACCACTGATTTGTCATCAATGAGTATATTTCCATTTTAGTAAGATAATTTGATTTATATTTCTTTGGCCTTTCTTGGTATCCTCGGGCATCAAAGCACTTAGTGACAAATTTAAATTTGTAAACGGGATAGCTAAATGTTTATATTATAAATTACAATTGAAATTTGTAACCTCCTATAGACTTGAGTTTATACTCTAGAAAGACTTTCCGTGGATGTGGGAATTCCGGGTTTTAACCCAGAAGATTCTCTGTTGGGTTGTCAGAATATGCAAATTTGGCATGTTTTGGATTATGTTCTTATAGGCAAAGTGGCGTTATATAATTAAAAAAATAACAAAACTGTGAATTACCCAGTGTTTTGAGGATTCTACATATCCAAAGGTTGAGCATTTTTTTCGTATTTTCTACTTGTTTACTGAAATTCCTTCTCTTAGTTTCTTTCTCATCCTAAGAGAAACACATTGAAATTACCTACGATTTTTCTTGGAGATGTGAAGCCAATGACATTCACTGTCGTCAAACCATCAGGTTTTGCTCGACAGATTTGCGTTTTCACGTCGTATTTTATAATCAATTAAAGGGCATTTGAGACGGTAATATGTAGCTGCTATTGAGATGAAACGGTTACCAAGTATTTTTTATGCCTGTTTATTGTAGTCAAACAATGGAACGTGTCCTCATTTTGAACGTACTCGATGCCAATCGCAGACTGTGATGCGTTTTTTGTTTTGTTTTTTTTTTTATTTGTCGTGTAAAGAAAATCATCTGCGCCAGACGTATGATACTTAGCAATAGAAGTGAAACTGCAAATATCAATAATCAGGACGTAGTTGTATCAGACAAAATCGCAAATTCAAAATTTCGAATCAGATTTACAGTAACAATAAACTGGTCAGTGGTTAAATAATGAAAAGTCAGGCCGGCTGTCGACAGTAACTACGACGGAATGCGAATCTCACCGAAATTTTTTCTGCACCATTGGACTTAGGCACAAACTGTGTCATACGCCATCATTCTATGTTTGTATATCCCGAGTTAGTTCCTTTCCAAAAAGATGTCTATCTACGTCAACTCGAATATATATTTGGAAATATTTACTTTCTACTGAAAAGGAGGGGCAAATGAGGCCCATAAGATGGTCATAGAGGGCGCAAGCGTTTTTCGATGAATGGAAAAAAAATTGTCTTCAAAATGGAACTTCAAAGAATACAAATCAAAAGAATAAAGAAAACTCACAGAGGAGTGTCATTTTTACAAACAAGGAAAAGTCCATCAAGTTCGTTTCTTTTCTCGTAACCTTAATGTACTTCAGTGCAATTTAGTCACTAATTTTGGTTTCCTTTTCTGCTTCAGATTCATCTGCGGGTATTGAACCATTTCGAACCAATATGACAGTCGACCTTGCAAGCCAGGTGGAGCTTGTCTGCAAGTTGAGAAGATCAGGTAATCCCCACATGGATGGCATTTCCTGGACAAGAATTTCTGGATACAACGTCGACGTCGTCGCTCACGGTCTCAACGTGTTGGTCAGTGGTTATTCCGTTGCGTGGAATGCATCTAGTCAACATTACACGCTGCGAATACATAGCGTGCGATACATCGACGACGCTGAGTGGCGCTGTCGTTTTGACGCCGTTGACCTGGAGGAATCCGTTTGGTTACAAGTCAGACGTAAGTTATCGAAATCATCAAGGAAACCATTAATATCTGTGCCTCCTAGGGTTGTAATCAACACTATGTATATATTATATATGTGTCTGTGTCTGTGTCTATGTCTCTGTGTCTGTGTGTGTGTTTTGTTGCCATCATCTTCGTAAATTAAGTTCAAATTTAAAATGAAATCGAGACAAGAATAATTTGTTGAAAGGCGAGTAACTTATTGTTCCTTAAAGAGACAAAGTCGGCCATTTTTCATGAATTTTGTTTCATACGAGATACTACTTATATTGTTTGACATGTTAAAAGATATTGAATTAATGGGTGATCATGCATATATTCGACCCCTGTTTAGACGTGTTAAACCGTCGCGAAAATGAATTAACGGTCATTCGCGACGGTTTCATTTAATTTGTCTAAAACCGGGGTCGTATATGTGCATGGTCACCCATTCATTCAGTACCTTTCAACATGTCGAACAATATAAGAAGTATCTTGCATTAAAAAAATCATGAAAAATAGCCGACTATGTCCCTTTAAGAACTACTTTATATTACCAAGTGGTAACTTACTCCTAGCCGATCATAAACTGAAAGATAGACTCGTATATCCTTTGCAGACACGTTGCCGTTTTACTGTGACTTTCAAAATACCACAATATGCGGCTTTACCCAAGATTCTGGGGATGATTTTGATTGGCAGAGAAATTCGGGGGAAACGTCTTCATACGACACAGGACCATCGTATGACCATACAGAGAATGACTTTACTGGTAAATATAAAATATGAGCTTTAATATGTGACGTATTTTAATATCTTCAGTTACTACTCTACTGAGCATGTAGGAGATACTATACTAGCCAGTTAGCTGTATTTAACGACATCCGTACGCGTGCTGAACAATACCAAAGCATATGATGTTCTTTGTACTCCAATTTTACGAGAAAAAGTCGAAATTATAACATTTTGAGGATGCCCGCTGCGCAATACGTCGCGCGCACAGAACGAAATTTGAGCCGGCAGAGCGTACAGGGCACGTAGTAGAAATTGTAGTTCAGTGGCATAATTTCACTCAAATTCACATGTTTTGGAGAGAGTATTATTCACTGCCCGGCGTGCTGAATGTTTTGATACATTTGTTGTAAAAATTAAGTAAAATATTCTGTTGTTTATCCCTGTGTTGACGTAAAGGTGGTACGAAGTAAAACTTTAAATGGAGTCCAATAACACCCAGAGTTATTTCACTCTGCATCAGAAGTTATTGCACTCCACATCGTCTGATACCAACATTTACTGTAAGACTATAGTCTATAGGTTACTGACTCAGGTGTGAGATTATCATAAAAATACCACAAAGGATGCCCGAGGACATCGGTGCAGTGTATCGGTACGAGTAACCAAAGTCCGTTTGCATCCTCTGCAGAATTTTCGTGATATAAACCTTACATTTTACATTAGTGACTTGGGAATGAAATGAGAAGATTATTGATCATGCTCGTGCAATGTCAACAAAATTTCTTCGGATTTATAGCGTAAGTGCAATGTGGAATGCTATCCCGGACCGTCGAGCTCTTCTGGATAGCCTGTGCGCTACACTTACATCGCACGAGACGTGTCTGGCACTCGTCCAATGGGTCCCTTAAAGGTATACAGTCATCTGTAATTTAAATATGCCCATATATGGTCAAAGGAGCGTTCCTTGGTATACAAATGCCCATGCGAGGAAGTTGTTTTTAAAAAGCGGCCAACCGCTTAAAATCTGTGATTGGTTAAATTTTCTCTTTCCATGGTAACTGTGGCAAAATTGGAACAGGTGACAGTATACCTTTAAAACCGTTCAACAGTGAACGCACAGATACAGCCGCAGGGGTGGGCGCCCAGAAACCGTAAATGTTACGGAACGGGCGTTCCGTACGGCTTTTAAGCGCACGCAAAATTCTGTTGTTCTCGATCGTAGAAGTATAATAATAATAATAATAATAATAATAATAATAATAATAATAATAATGTTCAATGCATCTCGCATTGGAACACCGTTGCTTCAAACAGCTTACAATTTGGCGCAAAGTGTAAATTCCGCTAGTCTGGAATTTCGACTGCATATTAATGAGCGCAATTACCAGACAAGATCATGTGATCAGCACATCTGTACAGGGGCAAGCTCGGAAATTAGCATCTATCGAAATTAGATGACGAAGCATCGGGCTTTGAAGTTGTTTCCACGGCTTCATTTTAAATCTCCGACTGAGTTCTTCTATGATGGTGTTTAGTGGTGAAATGAAGACTATGGTCTCTGACTTTTTTCTCAGACGTGGCCAGGTGACCATGGTGACCTTTGGCACGTACGGCAATGACTCAGAAAATAAAGGATTTTTCGTTTTCCATTCAATGTCGAAATAGGATGCTGAATGGGTATACGAAATCTAAATTCGAAGGTAACTACAAGTTGGAAATAAATTTAATGCAATCACTGTGCTCATATTATTGACAATTATAGCCATGCTTACAACAGCCATGATACCTTACCCTATTTTTGTTGTCAGCGCAGCCAGACGGTAGAAATCGGCCAAGGAACCAGACTAACTCATCGCAAGTAATTTTCTGCCAACATGACAATAACAATTGATCATATGATCTAGCTGCCATCTTTGATTTTAACTTTTAAATCGACCACATTTGCTTAAAAAATGATAAATCAAATTTCTGTACCAAAATTATGTAAACCATATGACCAGATTGCTACATGCCACTTGTCGATGTCGTAGGCTATGTCAATTTTGAGAAGATGTTTACAGCATTAGTTATGATATTAGACCTGACATCAACCTCAAGAGCTAAGCTATGGCCATATCTTATTTGGCCTCTATAATAGTCCTAGAGGAATGGTGTCCATTTGCCAATGAGCAATGTGGGACCAAAATCCACAGCTAACGTTCGGGGCCATCCCACCCTCTTTGACCCTTGTATCATCCTGTACCACATTAATAATTATGCGTGTGTGTAATTCAAGGCTATCCAATAGAGCTAGAGGTCTGTTTTGGGTAATGATTATGGGAGCAAATTTTTCTTCCTCAATGTCACGTCATCAGGATGACATTTGACCAGGATTTAACAAGTAGGCCTGTAAATCACCAGGTAAAAGATATTTGGTGGGATGAGAGGCATTTTTGGCGTTACATCCTGTACCTCATTAATTATGTACATATTATAACTAGACTAGCCAATCGGAGCTCTAGCTCTACCTTGAGCTTGTTAATAAAGTTAGATGTCTGATTTTTGTAGACGGGCATAATTATGATAGCAATTTTTTTCTAAATGTCACGTGACCAGGATTGACAAGGTTTGTTCTCTATTTAGTATGTCTATAAATCACAAGCGACAAGAGAGGCTACACTATTGATATACGATTGGTGAGACCACATCCTGTACCTCTTCAATTATGCGCATACAGGTCAATCAGACCTCTACGTATATAGGGCTAGTCCATAAAACAAGTTAAGTCTGAAGTTGGTTGACAGGCATACTTATGGTAGAAAAATTTATTTGTTTTTGTTGTTGTTGTTGTTGTTGTTGTTGTTTGCGTTTTTGATGTAATGAAGCATCTTATCACTCTCCATCCTTTTTTTTCCTCATTATTAGCGATGTGAATATGTCATTTTAGGCTTGCCCACATGCACTCAGGTGTCTCGAAACCCGGCCATTGTTACTATGCAGCTATATTTTATATCTTGTGATTCATAAATAAGGTAATGGTTTATTTTGTCTTGCAGGTTACTACATGTACATCGAGACGTCTTCCCACGGTCTTGGTTATAGTGCAAGGCTCATTTCACCCGCATTTGACATCGAAAACCACCTCTGCCTGCGATTCTGGTACCATATGTACGGCGCTGACATTGGGGAGTTGAATGTGTATCAGAAACGTTCTTCTTATCTTGGAAATGCCATCTGGTCGAAGGGACTGGACATGGGGAACGTTTGGCACTATGCAAATATAACACTGGCGAATAGTGGCATCGCAATGGCGTATCAGGTGGTTTTCGAAGGAGTTCACGGTGGATCATATCAGGGAGACATAGCCATAGATGACGTTCTTATCCAGGATGGTTCTTGTGATGATATATGTGAGTATTAATCAGGCAGTAAGTATTAGTTTTCTTGGTTTGTAGAAGAATGGCAAAGACTGGAAGAGAAACATCGAGAACAAACAAGCTAAGAATAGTACACAATTAACAAGTAATAATTGTAAGTGAACCTAGCTTTACATTGTCCCATGAACAACTCAACGACTCATTTATCAACAAATAAAACTTCAGTCCTAGAACTTAATGGCAGCTATTGTTGAAAAATTAAAATAAATATTTTTAAAAGTATCTATGTTATTCCTTTGATAGACTGAAGGTTACTGTTCGTAATTTGTGCCGTCGAAGTCGTCCTGTTTTATAAGTGAGGTCCGAGACATATGTACCGTTCACTGTGATTGGTGTTTGTGGTCCCATAAGGTCCGCGTACAGCCCACTCATTTGCTGGATCCTTTCTCCTAGGTCTCATTACTATGTAATATTCAGTTTATGGGATTGTTATTGGCTGCCTCGTGCCCCATTCTTAGCCTCTTTTTGTCACGTTCGCTCAGTCTCCCTCGTTGTGCAGTGTCCCTTGTATTTCATGTATTTATTTTCCACTGCACGTTTGGTGTTCTGCGATTTGCTTTTAATAGTAATATTTTGATGTGGTCCGTATAGAGCAAAGTAAGCACATTCTTTTGTAATATGACATTAAACTGGTCCAATAATCATTTCCATTGAAGGTAATATATTCCCAGGTCCATGGGACAATTGTGATTTACAAATTTAAGCAGGACCATCCTGAACCACTGATAGTTAGTGGTGGTACCAGGTGTCCGGAATGGGTAAGCGTACCCTGCTAGCATGCTACACCCGTCAGGATTGGTCCCAAAATTGTCTAAATATTGCATTAAAAGATACAGGATATGAATCACTGTAATAAGTCAAAGCCGGGAATGCTGTCGTTAATCATTTGAGTGACCAGAACAAATTTAAGATTATAGTAGAGTCTTTGGTTCATACCAACCCCGTCAAAATATCACTTAACAACTGAATCGTTATTAGCAAGCATTCGAGGCCAACTACACATACATATTTTAACCAGTTAATGTTTTGTCAGACGAACTCGGCCTTCTGTCTTTGTCTTTGTACGTAATGAAGAAACCATGTGCCAGGTGAAAACACTTTAAATGATTTCTTACCACATCGGTATCCAGGAAGTACATGGGACACTCTATTACGAGGCAGCGAACACTGCAGAACGAGGCTAACACAAGGCAACCAATCACAGTGCCGTGAGTTGAACATTACATGGTAATGAGGCCTAAGAGAAAGGGTCCAGCCAATCAGTGAGCTGAAAGCGAACCTTGTTGGACGGCAAACACCAATCACTGTGGCCGATACATGTGTCTAGGACATAAATAGTAGTCCTGTTTCAAAATGTCCTACGATTTAGTTATACATTTGACCGACCAATTTTGATGTTTGGGCGTTTTAGTTTGTTTTGCTATTTGCATTCAATACAGCAAACTAAACAGCAAACTTGGAATCATACTTAGTACTCATTTAAGGATAGAAAACCGGACGTTGTTGTCTTCTTTCATCAAGACAAGTAGTTCCGTCAAAATTATTGTTTTCTAATATCCACGATTTTGCTTCAGTACAACGTATTCACTAATTTCGTTTTCCTTTAATCCTTCAGATACATCTGCAGGTATTGAACCATTTCCAACGAATTTAACAGTGGATTATGCAAGCCAGGTGGAGCTTATCTGCAGGGTTAGAGGGGTTGGTCATCCACAAATGGATATCGTTTCCTGGACTCGAATTTCTGGAGACACCGTCGTCGTTGCCGTTCGCGGTCTCAATGTGTTGGACACTGGCGATGACCCCGAGGAACCAGGCGAGCAGAACCGTTATTCCGTTGCGTGGAATGCATCTAGTCAATATTACACGCTGCGAATACATAGCGTGCGAAACATCGACGAAGCTGAGTGGCTCTGTCGCTTTGACACCGTTGACCTAGAGGAATCCGTTTGGTTGCAAGTTAGAGGTAAGTTATCGAAACAACCAATAAAAGCAAAAGCTGTGCCTCCTACGGTCGCAATCAACACTTTGCTGTTTAGTTTATAGTTTACTGATATATATATATATATATATATATATATATATATATATATATATATATATATATATATATATATATATATATATAATTACAACCTTAGGTGTTCAAAGCCAGCGTTAAACAATAACACAATAACTTACAGCATATAATATCTGTTACTTAAGTTTCATACTTCCTGTGATCATCAGACAGGCAGAACTGTCTTTATTAGGATTGCACGATGCAATAAATGTAAGCAACAGATATTATTGCTGTGTACTTAAAGCACTTTATGTTATCATATTAAATGCCAACAGTTTCACTTCTTTAAGATTCTGGATTTAATTGATGCATGTATAGTCCTAGTTATCATCATGTGATTTCCCGTTTTTAATTATCAGCAATTTTAATTCAAGTTACACTTCCCTCACCAGCGCAAAGCGTTTTAAGATAGCCCGAACAACAAAAGAAAGTATGTGTACTGACTCTTACTTCCATACAAATGTTTATGAACATGCTTAACTTTTTCGTTGGTGTCGTTAAAAGCGTGCTACCATCTCGTTACTTTCAGTTTAGACATGCATGTTGAGATACTCAAAATGGCATTTACTGTCTTTCTCAGACCCCGTGTGCCAATGGCAGTGCCTAAATGGTGGCGTTTGCCGCCATACGTGGAATGGTTCGTCGATTTGTTTTTGCCCGTGGCCATATTCAGGTGACGACTGCAGCATCGGTAAGAATCTTTTTAAATATCACCAGCAACTACGAGTACCACGACGATGACAAAAACAACACAAAATTATATGACCATTAACATTATTATTCTTATCAGCATCATCATCATTTTCAAAGATAATGACCACAATGCATGTAAACAAGGCAATACGCATCTCGAAACAAAAAAGTTTAAAGATTTGTGTTTACTTTCCAGAAGGAATGTTAAGATCGTCTTCTTCTATAATCAAGGTTGAAAAATAGAGATATTCAAATTTTGTGATCGGAAAAGGAATTTTTTTTATTTAAATCCGAAGTGGCCGCTACACTGTCTTTTAACTAGTGTAAAATTTACATTTTCGACTTTCACAAGATACAATCAAACCTTCGTTGACCCAACAAGGATCCAAAGTGTCTTCACGCAAGCAGTAGACCAGAATAAGTGTTGTAAACGTTTGAGAATTCATGAAATCGATAACAAATGTTACACTTATATCAGTACAGTGTACACTGTAATCTGTCAACGGTGGAGTCGATGCAAAGATAAATAAAATGCCATGGACTTTTGAATAATATTAAGGGGGCTATATTTCATATATTTTGTATAAAATTTGTAAACTTTTATTGTATAAAATTTGTATGAAATAGTTATATCTTATCATTTGTTTCAGGCACTACGGGCAGCCTGGATGTTTTATGCGATTTTGGAGATGCCCTCATTTGTGGCGTAACATATGAAGCCGACGATTACACGGAGTTTGTCTGGGCCAATATCCTCAACTTTGATTTCAGTCCGATAGTTGATCACACGTATGGAAACGCGTCAGGTATTTACTTTGTGTTTGTTTGTTTGTTTGTTTGTCTTGTTTTGTTTCGTTTTGTTTTGTCTGCTTTCGTATCGAGAGTCTTATTGATGAAACTGAGTACTTGTACATGCAATCTTCAAGTCGGACAAGTATGTTTCCTATTTTTACCTAAGCAAGACTCTAAATCTTCAGAACACCCTTGCGAAAGAACATTTAGTGATTTTTTTTCCTACATACTCTGTCTCATTCATACTACCTATTTCTGTTTTTATATATTTTAGCCTACTTCGGGGTCGTACACACTGTCTACGCATATCGATATCATAGTATGACGAGGCTCTTCACGCCGGTGTATACGGCATCTTCTTCATCTTCAAACATTGTTTGCCTGGAATTTTGGTACAACACCGTCTATCATCTAAGTGGTACTCACGTCGATGTATTTCTTCGGCAAAGTGGCGTTGCGAATGACACTATAATAAACAGCTTTGACGTGGATTATTTGGAGACTGGATGGCGTCAGAGCTCCGTTCCTATTACGATTGAGGCTCAGTTCTTTCAGATGATAATCGAACTCAGTTTCGCGTACAGAGAAATGATTCTCATTGACGATCTGATAGTGCACGACGGTACATGCAAAGACATAGGTAAATACCAATTATTTCACCTGCATGTTTAAAAAATAAGTAAGGTAGAACGGGCCTCGGGGATTATTATTATTATTATTATTATTGTACTTGGGCCTCAGCCCAAGTACATTTGTTTTCATTCTGTGGGAAAAAACTGTAAGGTATAACCATTTCTGGCTGAGACCAGGGAGGGCAAAATGTATTGGCTTCATCTTTCTTGGCATAATAAATGGCGTAATGATGTTAACTGAATGGAAGTGCTGCTCTCAGCCAGTCTTGAATAAGTGAGATGTGAATATAAATGCTTCTCTATCTGAGTTTTTGGCCACAAAATCTTCTGAATATAATCAAAACGTGCATCGAAATGCAACAATTAATGCACCCTCCGTTTCCTAGGCGATGGCACGACCCTTGCTACACCCACTGGACGAGCCAAAGTGGGAGGGGTAATTTCGGTTGGTCGAACAGGAGGGCTCGAGACCAGAATTTAACATTTAAACTTGAAACATGTTTAATCACTGACAAGATGTGGATTAGTGTTAATCAAAGAGAAAGTTTGAAAAGGAAAGGTTTTATATCCCGGACACAATGAAAAACATTTCGACTGGAAACTGTACCCCCGGTTGAGAATAGTAATGCCCACAGCGATGGAGAACACTTATCCTTGAGCTGAGAAAACCAGACCATCATTTCGAAATAGAGCTGCAGATTCGAGAAGCTCGTTAAAAATAGCTAGGTACACCCCAAAGGGGTGGTTTCGCGTCTTGAGGGCAAATTTCGCCTCCTTCATTTAGAAATCGTACGTTTGTTTTTCCAGGGGAACACATCATTTGACACAAAATTTGCATGAAAAGGGGTCGCCAGTAAGCACGTGGTCAAATCTGGCATAAGAAACAATATGAAATGTTGGGTAAAGCCAGTCCAAAATAAACTGATTTGAACTTTTGTGTTTGTAATTTATACCACTGCAGTAACATGACTTTTTTTTGACAACATCACACAATGTAATACGTTTTGAAACTGAATACTCCGACGTATTCTGTGTCCCCTTTGCTAAAAAATACGGTATGCCGATTACCATGTAAGGAGATGATGACGTCAAGACAGATTTGTAGTGCGTTTGGTCTTGGATGGTGCACAAAGTTTTGTCGAGGTAGCTTGTGTATTTATTTCCTAAATGGGAGATATTAGGGTCGATCTAAAAGAAGGCCGAAAAATGTTATGATACTCTAAGCGAGCTGAACTCCAATGCGAATGGTTGGATAATTTTGAGGATGTCTAGACTGATCTCGTCTCATTCAGATTATTTGGCATTCAGTATTGAATTTCAACTGCGTCACAAGTTTGCGTCGAACGGTCAACGAACGATATTTTAGAAATCTGGAGACATGGCACATCGCAGTTTTATTTTAGTATTTTATATTTTACAAAAGATGTAAGAAGCAATGATTTTGTTGAAAATTCTGAAAAAAATATAGGAAGATTTGATCGCGAACACATTTTCACTTGGGGGTCAACTAGCCCTGCGTACGATGCTGTGTGTTCCGCTAACCGCCCCGCTCACCACAGTCCTGCAAAGACCGTACGTTGGGTCGGTGACTTCAAATCCATTTTGGGACTTGACGTAAAAAGCCAAATTACTGCCGAAATTCAGCGTTCTTGGGCCCAAGTCGTATCCCAGCCTACCTCAGCTTCTCGATCGCTTCCAAAATGACAGTCTTTTATTCACTTCTCGTAAATAACCGTCGATGTCGGCAACTCTCTCGCTGGCCCTGCGTATGATGCTGTGTGTTAGCTGTAGCACATAGCATCGTACGCAGGGCTAGGGGTCAACATGGGGTCGCAGCCATGTTGCCTCAAAACTTATTTCTGTCTGCACTCAAAACTCAAAAATGTCGCATATGAACCTGAAAAATCGATGTAATTTTGTCAAACTTCGGCCTATAGACAAAATTTCATCTAGGTAAGGTAAATTTACTGAAATTTGATCGACAAATAATCCTGAGCTTGAACGTGACAGCTCGCCTTCTCCGGGAAGTCATGCATCCGGCCAGCTGCCCATATGGCCGGGTGCATGAGATGTTTTCAAGCGACGGCGGCAGACCGTACGGGGCTCTGGATATGAACCTACCGCCGGTGTAGCTGTAATAACTGTTGCGTTGTTTTTAATCACCACGGACGAAGTCCGAGGTCCGTGCGTCCGTTCACGCCTAGTACCCAACCCCATACAGATGCACGTCGATTTGTTTCACAATGCTTTCAAATTTGGCCGTGTTAGAGGACTTTTTAGTTTACACCTCCATAGACTCCCATGTATAAGGCAGTTCTCCATAGATTCGCATGTATGATGCCAAGAAAAATAAAAATTTAGTTTCTCATCGTATTCATATTGCCTAAAGGATGCAGTGACACAGTTTTTTTGTCCCCACGGATAAAGTCCAGGGGGCTTATAGATTGGCTCATATCCGTCCGTGAGTCCATCAGTGAGTCCATCGGTTCACGCAGATATCTCAGACATTTTGACAAAATATCATGTGACCTTGGTGACCTTTCACCTCAAATATACATTATTGTCCATAACTCAGTAACCACAAGTGCTAAACCTTTCATATTTGGTATGATGGGACACCTTATGACGCCACATATTGTACGCCATTAATTATGTGCATATCTAATTATGAGAGCGAGCCAATAGAGCAAGAGGTCTGATTTCTGGTATATAGGGATAAGTTAACAATATAATTTGTTTGACAAAACTTCACGTGACCTCAATGACCTTTGACCTCAAATATACATATTTGTCCACAACTCAGTAACCACAAGTGCTACACCCTTCATATTTGGTATGAAAGGACACCTTATGACACCATATATTGTACCTCATTAATTATGTGCATATCTTATTTTGAGCGAGCCAATAGAGCTAGAGGTCTGATTTTTGGTATATAGGAATAACTTAGCAATACAATTATTATGACAAAATGTGACGTGACCTCAATGACTTTTGACCTCAAATATATATATTTGTCCACAACTCAGTAACCACAAGTGCTACATCCTTCATATTTGGTATGATAAGACACCTTATGACACCACATATTGTACCTCATTAATTATGCGCATATATAATTTTGAGCGCGCCAATAGAGCTAGAGGTCTGATTTTTGGTATATAGGAATAACTTAGCAATACAATTATTTTGACAAAATGTCACGTGACCTCGATGACCTTTGACCTCAAATATATATATTTGTCCACAACTCAGTAACCACAAGTGCTACACCCTTCATAAATGGTATGATGGGACACCTTATGACACCACATATTGTACCTCATTAATTATGCGCATATCTAATTCTGAGCAAGCCAATAGAGCTGGATGTCCGATTTTCGGTATATAGGGATAACTATAGGGTAGAAATCTAAATATGCCCATCTAAATATTAGACATCTACCATCGAGAACAAAAGAAATTTGCTGTAATTTGAATATTTAAGGAGTTTAAGCAATTCCCGCTATAAATAAAGAACCCCTGCCTCAAACTCCACAAAAGTTGCTAGACATATTTTGCCGTTGTCATGCCATTGCTTCGTTTAATAACCAGTTAATCAAATGCCTCATTGACAGGAGGAAATTCAAGACCATATTTGAATAGTAGTATATATTGTCCTCAAAATTACTCTATCACGGCCCAAGTACTCATTGCCTTCAGCAATACTGCCTTGTTATTATTATTATTATTATTATTATTATTATTATTATTATTATTATTATTATTACAAGTTTAGGGGCTATAAGTATTATATAGAAATCCAAAAAACAATTCATTGAAGCTGTGAGACTTCTGAAAAAAAAATGTTGTTACTCCTGAATGGTTGCCATGGAAACATCTCACATTAAAATGAGTGTGATTTTTTTGGTGTGCTAACCAGAAAACCCCTTATTATCAATTTTTTACATCAATTAATAGTTCTTTAATAGGAATTAGGGAAAAAGTAACATTTTCAATCCCAAAATAGTTACTATGGCAACTCGAAACATTAAAATAAGTCTGACATTTGTGTTCTCTGACCCGAACTTCCCCACTAGATAATTTTCATATCAATCAAAGTATTTTTTCAAGGGATATAAAATTTTCAACACCTAAAATGGTTACCATGGAAACATGGGGCAGTGAAATCGATATCATATTTGGTCTTTTCGACCCAAAATACCGTTATGGTGAAATTTTCACGGAAATTGAACTTATTATTATTCGTGTTATTATTTCTATATAATACTTAACTAATTATTATTATTATTTATTTATTTATTTATTTATTTATTTATTTATTTATTTAAACTCGATAACTCAATAGGTAAAACACCTCTTTTCATGAAGGTCGAATAGATAAAAGAAAACAATTACAAAAGAGGTACAAAAAACACCGAAGTGCAAACAGCAAGAAATAAAACTACGAACAAGCATCAGACAAGTAACTAGAATACAAAAAGTCATTACAAGATTTCTTAAAACCAGTCATTTACTCGGAGTCCCGGATGGCTTTTGGGGATAGATATTCGGAAATTCAAACTTTTATAATTCTTTTCTAATACACCACTTGTGGGATTCATTTTAAAGCTTTCCACCGGCTTTGTTTTTCGAAATTCGAAAATTTTATTTTTCTCCATTGAGTTAACATAGGTATGGTGGCCGTTTTGAATTTTAAATATTGGTAAAGCGTGGGTTATTTGTTTATCTCGTACCAACATTTGCACGGTGACCCCCGATTTTTATTCTCGGTTTCGAAAAAAAAATGATTGAAAGATACATTAGGGAAAGTTTGAGGAAAAGTTTAAATCTTTCACTTTCGAGGCGCATACTTACCTGTCATTAATCGGATAAAGGATATTGATACGTTAATGTTCGTGCTAAGACACTTCATTAAAAAAACCAAGAGGTAACGAAGGGCATTTATCGAATCATTCATCACATTACAACAACGATGGGAAAAGTACCGTAATGCTAATCAGACTTTGATTGTAAAGTGGGCAACTTTAGGTAGTAGTGAAAAACTTATACAATTTGCTAACTGGAAACATTCCGGACTTTCAACCATTCTTCTTCAAAATAAAAAAATAAAAATCAGGGGGTCATTGTTTAGACCCTGGAACTGAAGTAACAATTTACGTAACAATTACCGATATTTGGAATCCAAAATGGCGGCCATTCCCGTGCTAAACGGAACAATGAGATCCAGACTTAGGCCATTCAAAGAAAATTCTTTGTTCGCCGTCCTTGGATTTTCGAAAAACAGATCAGCCAGCCAGGGAAAAAAAACACAGACAAAAGACACAAGTGTATTAACATAAACTCATTTTTATTTGAGTTCTTGTGGAAAATGATGTTTTTATTTATAATAGTGTTTAAGATTGTGTTTGTTTTCTTAATTTCCTTGAAAACCTACCAGCACGCGGACGGCAAACAAAGAAAATTTATTTAAAGCGCCTTACACAAAATAAAGACGGTGAAAACTCTCTTTACACCAAGAGCTGCAAAATGAGCCCTTAGTCAAACATATCAGAAACGTTGTGAGAAATCTTGAAATCGGAACAGGTTTGTGTTCCTGGGGCGCAATCTGCCGTAACAGTACGCCGTTAACAGAAGACGTTACTCACCACTGTCAACGATAAGTCAAATCTGCTACATGAACTTGCCTTGAAATTGGAATATTTTTATCTTGCAGATGAGTGTTCAGCAGGAGAATTTTACTGCGAAGACAACACCACCTGCGTTTCTGCAGATTATGCATGCGATCGAAATATGAATTGTCCAGACAGAAGTGACGAGAGAGGCTGTGGTGAGTGTATCATTACCTACTCATGTACCGTCTCGTGTTCAATTCAAACGATTTGAAAGCACCTGTGAGAACGGCGTTAAGGTAGTTCACGAGTCAAGTAGGAAAGATTTAAACTTTTGCTCTAACATTCCTCTATGGAACTGTACGCCATTTTTTTTCAAAATCAAGATTTTAAATCGGGGAGGGGGTCACCAAGCAAACTTTCGTACTAGAGAAACAAAGTTTACCCTAGACTAGACGATCCGTCACTCAAGGGCTTCTCTATCCTCTCCCGGCCCTACCAAGATTTACCAATATTTGACTTTCAAAATGGCCGTCACCCTATTGTTCTCTCTTTGGTGAAAGGGCTAAGATTCCAGATGTTCACAAAACTAAGCCGGCGAAAACTTTGTTTATTCCATAAGAACTTCAAAATAAATTCCCACAAGTTATAGGCCAAAACACTTTTGTAAAAGTTTGAGTGCCCCCATTCTCTCAAAATTGATTGAAGAAGAAGACTTTTTCAAACATTTACAGAAAATGAAAATTTCAGTGTGGCTTGCATCGCTTAAGTAATACAGAAGCACAGCATTTTGTCCCTACAGTGTGTGTAATGTCATATGTAAAACATACGAGTCTTGATTACTATCATTATCACCGTCGTCGTCATGATCATCATCACCGTCATCATCATCATCAAACGTCATTTTCTCACTTCGTAGGTGATTGTGGAGGAGAATTTAACGTCCCAGCAGGAGGATCTCGCAAAATTCAATCACCCGGCTCTACTTACGGTCTTTATAACATCAACTGCTCTTGGTTAATTACAACCGATGACGACTTTTCATTCAAGGTAGTGTTTGACCAGTGGTCCGATACAATACAGTACGGCTCTATGGACATCGGCAGCGGTTCACAAGTTTCAAACCACGGCCGTCAACTGCGTTTCCGTGACAGAATACTCGGGGAACCTGAATTTTTGGTGAACTCAAATGAACTTTGGCTTCACTTAAGGATCGACTTTTTATACTCTTACAATGTTTGGCAAATTATGCTGCTGAGTCAACCAGGTAAACATTTCATTTTTGTTTTCTGCCTTATTTTGTTCTGGCCCTGATAAGATGTATATTGACAATTTCAAGTTTCAGATGACATTACTACGGCTACAGAATGCAATGACATCGTTCAACTGTCACGAGCGCGTATGAATATGTCATGCAGACATTTCTTGTCAAAGAATAAACAAAAGCCCTTGACATGGTTAATACGCTCTGAAACTTGTCAATACTGTTAGCGATTCTTAAGCAGGTTTTTCGAACACGCTGCTTTAATTGATTGATTGATTGATTGATTGATTGATTGATTGATTGATTGATTGATTGATTGATTGATTGATTGATTGATTGATTGATTGATTGACTGATTGATTGATTGATTGATTGATTGATTGATTGATTGATTGATTGATTGATTGATTGATTGATTGATTGATTGATTGATTGATTGATTGATTGATTGATTGATTGATTTAAATTTACCTACAGAATCTCCTCTACCTCTCCCCGGAGAGCTGTGCACATTCGAAGACGTTTATATATGTGGGTTCATTCGCGGCAACAGCGGTGAAATGTGGGCGAGACAGCGGGGCCAGGTATCACAAAGACAACCTTGGTATGACCATACAAGTCAAAATGGTAAGTTCGCAACAATGAGTATATTACTTGGAAGAGTTTGATTCCTCCTTTGATTTTTTATTCTTGTTAGGAGATATAAAGGGCGACGCGCTGACCATTAACCTATATTATATTACCATGCCCTATCCATTGCGTTTTAATTGGTCGAGCTGAACCACGTGACTGCCCACAAATACACAGTAATGTTTGTTTTCATGCCCGTGAATATGAATAATATCGTAAACACAGTAACTTTTTGGCTAAAAACGAAAATTGTGATTTGTACAAAGAAATTAATCAACCACAAAAATAAAATGGAGCATTTTTGGGGCCAAGTTGAGACGCTTTTTACAAAATTTTTTACAGCGCGCGTACTACTCACTGACAGGTTCTGTTCAATCATTTCCCCTAAGTTACCAAGCTTCTATTCCAAACTTTTTGAGGGTTTTTTGGGGGTTCGTTGATAATATAATTGGAATAACAGACTCCGCGCTGACCATTAACGTTTATTTATGGGCGCGGGCGAGAGGAAAGCCAAATTAACGGGGCAAGGTTTTTGGCTTTCCTCTCGCCCTTGCCCATAGATAAACGTTAATGGTCAGCGCGTCGCCCGTTATTTCGAAAATTATGCGCAAGGGCGAGAAGAAACCCAAAAATTAACGGACGAGGCTTGGCGAGCCCATTTATTTTGGCTTTACTCTTCCCCGCGCCCATAAATAAACGTTAATGGTTAGGGCGGAGCCTGTTATTTCAAGTATAATATCAACGATCTCAAGAAAACAGTAAAAATGTACGAATATTTCCAACGCGAAAGACAACGGCCCCAAAACTTCTCAGTGAATAGTACAACACGCTGTGCACTGTTACGCGCGCTCTAAAAATTTTGCAAGTCCGGATAGTTTTTGAAAAAAAAGTGTCTAAACTTGGCCCACAAGTACTCAATTTTATTTTGAGATTGATTATTATCTTTGTACAAATCACAATTTACGTTGTAGCTGTAAAGTTATGATGTTTACGATATTATTCATATTCATTGGCATGTAAACAAACCATTACTGTGTATTTGTGGTCAGTCACGTGGTTCAGCTGGACCAATTAAAATGCGACGGACAGGACATTGTAGTATAATGGTTTATTACTTCACTGTTGGCATGTTTTCTCATTATAGATACTTTAATAACAACCTTTCTGTATTTCAGCTTTGAGAAACTGGCCCTTTTTATTCCACCAACCAGAGATTCCATCTGCTATACAGACAATCTGTTAAATCCATCGTTTGCCTTTCTCAAGGCTTGCACACTTTTCCCATCACAACTGCTTATCAACAGGGAACCTCGCTTTTCCAATTCAGACACATTTCTACCATCAATATAGATACTACAATGCACTTCACAGGGCTTCACGTCGATATTTTACTGTCTCTAAGCCCAATGTTACGCTTCATCGAATGTACCCCCTGTCTGTAATTAGTTCAGTAATCAATTTGAGCAACTACGTAGAAGTGTTATAGCCAATAAATGATGACGTCAAAGGTGTGTGTGCGTGTACTTATGAAAATGAGATCAAAGGTTACGCTCTGCAAGGTGTAATCCATTATTTTGAGGGAAAGAGTTTGGAATAGAAGCTTGGTAACTTAGGGGGAAATGATTGAACAGAAGTTACATTTTGAAGTTGATATAGTACATCAGAACACAAATTTGGCTGTCAATGTCTCATGCAGAGTCCATATACTTACACTAGCATTGACTACTCCTTTCTTCTCCGGTTTCTGCATTCCCAGTATCATATATCAGCGGCCTTTGCCTCTCAACAGCAAACCTTTGAGTATCAATAGTTTTAGGACCTTCCCAAACACTGGGCATAATATGCTATTTTGCCCCTTGTTAAGTTATATACGCCGCGATATTGAAAGACTTAAACTTTTGCTCCAACTCTCCTAGATGAACCTTTCGACCATTCTCTTACCAAATCCACGATAAAAATCGGGGGTCACCGTGCGAAAATTGAAACTACAGCGAAATAAATTATCCAACATTTTGCGATATTTGAAATTCAAAATGGCCGCCATCCCTATGTTAACTCTGTGGGGGAAAACTAAATTTTGGATTTTCGCAAAACTAAAGAGCTTTAAAATGAGCCCCCACAAGTGGTAGATCAGAAAAGAACTAACATATTCACCAAAATTCTGATCAGATTCAAATTGCGTTATGCCGTAACACTATATACGCATGTGTGTATCGGATAATTACTGCAAGTCGCCTCGGAGAGAAAGTTGGTCAAGTCTATGGGCTGTTTGAATTGGACGACAATAGAAGGGTAAATTCTAAGATTATCATTAGTTAGTAGGATGCATTGATTTACTGATTGATTAATCGATCGAGCCTATGATCGATCGATAGATCCATTGATCAATCAATCCATTGATCCATCGATCCATTAATTGATTGATTGATCGATAAATCGATCGATCGATTGATCGATCGTTCGAACCATTGATTGAATGAATAACTCAATTTTACGATGTGAATTTTTCAATTACAAAGGTTACTACATGTATGTTGACGGAGATTACTATTATGGTACAGGGGTAAGATTAACTTCCATAACACAGCCACCGTCCAGAGAGTCCTGCTTGGAGTTTTGGTACTACATGTCCAGCTCCTCCGACCATTTACGGGTATTCATTAACGGCGGGGGAAATAACGATACTCTCATCGTCCGACTCACGGGTAACATCGAGCCTTTCTGGAGATATGCTCGGATCGCTTATTCCATGGACGAACCTCATCAAGTGATATTTGAAGGGGAGAGTTATTACTGGTCATCAAATATTGCATCGACGATGTTCGGATGTCGAACACGCCTTGTAATGTACCACGTGAGTAGTGACTCCCATGATGCGTATTTGAAAACAACTTTGATATAGTAATCAGGATCCATAAAATTTCGCATAGTATGCAGGATCTCGGCTTATTAAGGTATGCCATTCAAGAAAATCGAGTTCTGTGCGTAGATGTACTCATATTGAAAATCTTTTTTATGTCATCGCATAGTAAATATTACACTTTATTATGTGATAGACAAATCGGGTGATTTTAGGCCTATATTCCTCACAACGTGGTATCCCTGCTCAGTAGATTTTTTCATGAAAGCAAAAGTTTCGTGTAACACATTGCTTGAGTTTGCTACCTGGTTCGATTAATCAACAGCATCTCACGTGACCAACGTTTGTACGTTTTTCAGATTGTGGCGGCAACATCACCCTTCAAAGCAATCCCGCAACGCTTTTTTTGACATCGCCAAACTACCCGGATAGTTACGATGAAGTTGACAACTGCCTGTGGTACATCGGCTCAACAGTCCCTGGCCATTATATAATAAACTTTTGGGCATTCGACACCTTCTATAATCATTTCCTTGAGTTTGGGGTTGGCCGAGATGCCCACAATGTGACGTCTCGACAGGTCCGCGTGACTGGGAGTCAGTTACCGAACGATTTTCGGTTGAATTCGAATGAGATGTGGATGAACTGGATGGCTAGCACAGGGAACGGCACCGGCTGGAATGTTACCGTTTCTCACGTACCATGTAAGTTTAAACTTGGTGTTTATGCTGTTTACAAAGCTTAGATTCTTTTGTCGTTGTCCATTCAGAGATATGACTAGATATTTGATACCATAATTATTTGGAGTTTATTTGGCTGTTTACTTCTCATTATAAAGAGCATCAATTATGACGGATCTGTAATCTAAATATGCCCATATATGGTCAAAGGGGTGTTCCTTGGTATTCATAATGCCCGTGTGAGGGCGCTGTTTTTAAAAAGCGGCCGCTTAAAATCTTTGATTGGTTAGATTTTATCTTTCCATGGTAAGTGTGGCAAAATTGGAACATGTAATGCTATACCTTTAAGCCGAGTTCCCTGTAAATGCCGGAGAGACTATGGAATTGCATTTACAATTTTCTAAGTCGGAAATGAACATGTGATGAAATGCGTTGAAAACATTATGCACGTCATTCTTGACTTTCGTATTGTGCCATGATATGTTGTACAATGTAAAAGTTATATTGCGATGAAATCTCCATTGGCTGATGCTGGCAACTGCAAGACTTCGATCATCAACAGATAAAGATATGAGGAAGAACTTCTGGACAAGACGTCGATGGAACACACCGCTGGTATAATTCGACGACGGTGTTAAGTCTGAAATATATGCCAAAGCACTTGTGAAAAAAGCGAATCTTCATTTTCCTTGTCATACTCATCCCTTCGCATAAATCGCACACTTTTATTGAAAGTTGACCTCTTGCACTCGAAAAACGATATTTCCATGCAGGGTATACCTCTCTCTCTCTCTCTCTCTCTCCCTCTCTCTCTCTCTCTCTCTCTCTCTCTCTCTCTCTCTCTCTCTCTCTCCCTCTCTCTCTCTCTCTCTCTCTCTCTCTCTCTCTCCTTGGTGACCCCGTGTTATTCTTGTAGTGCAGCCTTTTATCTTCGTTTATCTTCACCATATAATTTACTTTTTTGTGTTCGTTTAGTATGTTTACACAACATAACACTGAAAAAGAATGAGTCATTGGAAATCCAGTCTTCAAATTATCCCTCGGATTACAACAACCTTGAACACTGTACTTGGCTGCTGTCTGCCGAAGAAGGCTTCGCGGTGAACGTTCGTTTCTTGGACTTCTCCTCTCAATGGAATCACGACTACATCAGCTTAGGGCTTGGAAGAATGCCGTCCAACGATTCCCGCGTTATTTTCCATTCGGGTTCACAACTTCCCGAAGATTGGGAATCGACTTCTCGGGAAATATGGATCACCTTTGAGACGGACTACTCCCAAACGTACAGCGGCTTCAAGTTGGAGGTGCAGTCGATAAAATGTAAGTAGAAAGCGTTAATGTCCCGTGCATATCCACTGCAAACGTACTGACTTTATTTCCGATCAGACAGATTTGCATTTTGCAGAATCAAAGTAATCCAACCCGAGTTTTAAAAAACGATAAATTGATGGCTAATTGATGACCCTCTTATGGTTCTGCTCCGGAATAAAAAAAGGATGCGATGTTTCTACAGACTCACTACATCCAAGAGATCACGCGATGGTGGTACAAACAAATTCATGTGTACCAGCACGTGTGCCAATACACGTATTTCAATACACGTTTGCCCACGTGGATTTGTTTGTACCGTGGTCCCTTTAAATCCCGGGTTTAACCAATTGACTCTCATTTGCATATACTTTTTTAAATGTCTGTAATTTAGATTTAAGGTCTCTTATCAAATGCTATTTTGGTAAGTTTATATTGTAAATTTGAAGGTGGACTTTGGCATTCATAACCAATAGTTGTCTGCTCTCCCTCCTGTAATACACAGATTGTGAAAACATCGGTCTCCCGATGTGCGAGCGTTACATGCCCTACGGAGGCTTTCTCTTCTACAGTCCTCTGGGACTTACACGGCAGCAGGCTGAGCAAGAGCTGGAAAAGGCAGGACCAATGGTAGGTTGCCACGAGTATGTAGACCTATTCCTGTGTTCGCTCCTTGCTCGGAATGCGGTGCGGACGGTTACTACAGGGAGCCGTGTAGAGAATTCTGCGATAACGTCACTCAAGCTTGCAACGAGATAACTAACCCGAATGGATATGACTTGCCTGTCAACTGTTCAACTCTCCCAACAGAAGAAGAATCCTTCAATTGCGTTCGTAAGTCACAAAGAATGAGAAAATATTCATTTGTGTACACTATGCATAGCATTGAATTCCATAAAGCACTTCAGAGTTGACCTGTTTTCGGCTTTAAAAGTAATTTACGACGCTTCGATGGTCTGCTACTTGTGTTAGCATCATTTTAAAGCTTTGGAGTAAAATCAAAATCAACCATTTAGTTTTCTTCCCTTAGCGTTCCCTTAGCGTTTGAGTTCCAATTCGGTTAATTTGTTTCCAAAATTTAATCCCAACCTTGACATTTCCGAATGCATAAAGTAATGTCAAACCATTCGTTCAGTTACTGTGTTGTGTTTTTCAGCAGCCCACTGATTACTAACGTGTCCTTATTACCGTTCATTCTCTTAAGGTTTGACTCCATGTCTCAGTCAACCTTGCCAAAACAATGGAACTTGCTCGCCTCGTGGTGACGATGACTATCAGTGTAATTGTGTTGGCGGGTATGTAGGGAAAAACTGCGAAATTGGTGAGTTGCTAGCCACACAGAATAATGCTTTCTTTAAAGCTGATTTGTCCATTGCACTTTTTGTACAATGAGATAAGGCTGTTTCTGATGATCGGAGTTAATTTTAATGCTATGTCTCTTATTGAAGTGGTTGACATCGATGGCGTTGAAACTGTTGGTGGCTACAATGACGATGATGGTTTTGCTCGTATTGATATCATCAGTAATAATAGTGACGGTGGTTATACTGATGATAATGATCAACATCATAATAATGATGCTTGTGGTGGTGGTGAAGATGATGATGATGATGATGATGATGATGATGATGATGATGATGATGATGATGATGATGATGATGATGATCATGACGATGACGATGATGAATGATGATGATGATGATGATGATGATGATGATGATGGTGATGATGGTGGTGGTAATGGTGGTTGTGGTGAAGAAGAAGAAGATGATGATGATGATGATGATGATGATGATGGTGGTGGTGGTGGTGGTGGTGGTGGTGGTTGTGATGATGATGATGGTGATGATCATGATATATGATTATGATTATGATCATGATTATTACGACCATCGATAAGACCATCATTATCATGGATTTGTTGTTTGTATGAATCTTGCACCCGCAACCTTCGACGTTAAATCATCTTAGGGATTACTTTTAGCGTCTGAGGATACACGACAATTAAGAGCTTACAGTTCATTCTTGAATTATTTTCCTCTCGTCTCTCTGCAGATTTTGACGAGTGTGGCAGTAGTCCCTGTCTCAATGGCGGTACATGTATAGATAAACTGAACGGCTTTGTGTGCCGCTGCGCTATTGGCTTTGCAGGAAATCTGTGTGGTAAGTAACGCGTGACTGTTTTCTATAATTCCATAAATAAATAAATAAATAAATAAATAAATAAATAAATAAATAAATAAATAAATAAATAAATAAACAATAAATAAATAATTAAATAATAAAAGAATACATAATAAATAATAAATAAATACACAAATCAATTAATAAAGAAAACGTTTTGCTATAATTATCAATAACTGGGGCACTTGTCTCAGACTCTCCAAGAAATACATCATGAAGGACAGTTCTCACAGGAAAAGAGATTCTTTGTAGAATTTATAAAACTCGTCCCATAAGGTGTCAGAGAATTTACATGCGTTTAATAAACAATCTAGTGTTAAACACTATTATCACTTAGAGTACAAAAGTGGTTTGGGAAAGACAAGTTGGAGATAAGTCGTTTTTTAAACGGATTAAACAACTACTAACGATAAATTGTAATTGACAAATGACTTAATACATATTTTTGACTTGCACTTTAACCCTTCCCTACTGTTACGAACAAGACATCTTCAAAAATAGAAATAGAAAAATAGAAAAAAGTAATGAATGACTTTATATCTCCTAACTCACTGCAGCAAAACACATAGAAGAGTAACACAAATGCTTCTCTTTAGAGCGGATTAAGGCATTTTAGTTGGCAATAGCTTTATAAAGGGAGAATCGCATAAATATATATATATATATATATATATATATATATATATATATATATATATATATATATATATATATATATATATATTAAACCATTATCAAAACACAATTGGCAATAGCTTTATAAAGGGAGAATCGCATAAATATATATATATATATATATATATATATATATATATATATATATATATATATATATATATATATATATATATATATATATATATATATATATAAACCATTATCAAAACACAATTACTAAATAGGTAACCTAAACTCCAAAAGTGAACGAATAAAGTCCACCTGACAAGTTATCTGACGGTACAATGTGCTTTTGGCACATACATGTATAGTCAGACTCTCAAAGTGTTTTTGGTCCGCCGCTTTTTTGAAGTAAAGCTTTTTGAAAATCAAAAAATGAATTTTTCGCGATAGGGGTAAGACTGGGATGGTGGCCATTTTGAGTAACAAATACCGCCGGGTAAATTTGAAGTAATTTCATTTGTTTTTCAAGTGCCAAAGTTTTTTCATGGTGACTCCTAATTTTTAGTCTTGAAATGTTAAATTTAGCTTTGTTGAGGAAGACTAAGCAAATGTTTAAGTCCTTTAATTTCGAAGAGCGTACTTCTTGAACATGCTTTCTCATATCCCAGGTTGCGTCGACTTAACCATCGAAATTTGTCGTGACGTCCAGCTTAACTACGCCAGGTTGCAAGAGTTTTCGCCTTCCGGGTCAAGCACGCGCTCTAGAGTGCCGACTTTGATTCTGGAGACCGAGAGGAGCACGAGGGCATCTGCGGGGTGCTACGAGCATATCGGCTTCTTCATGTGCACCCTCTTTGCCCCAGAATGCACCGATGAGGGATACTACAGACCACCATGCGAAGATTTCTGCAACGTCGCTAGACAACATTGCGAGCCAAAGTTCGCAATAGGAGGCATAGATTGGGTCATAGATTGCGACTTACTGCCAAATAGCAATGATTCTAACGTTTGCACTTTGGACCCGGATGTAACAGGAGGTACACGTTCTTAACGGGGGCAGGGTTTTTTGTCAGCTTTTAGTCTCTGAGCAAATTTACTGTATAAAAAGTTCGAAAAAGAGAACAAGGGACTTAGATAACATAAACAGCCAACGATAACTATCACTAATGCGGGAACCAGGGATTATGGACTGTCGCTTTAAAACCCCAATAGCTGCAAAGTTTATGTATTATTCTCATGATTTTATTTTCAAACCAAAGTTAGTTCATGTAAGTTCTAACTAAAGGACGTGTATAGAAGTGTCACTGCTCACTGGTTTGGACTATGTCTACACGTTAACAGACTGGATAATAAGCGGGTGCCGCACTCATAACATGGCACCCCGCAGAAAAGTACAAAAACGGTATTTTCTGCACATACACACAGTGATCATCCCGGAAACAAGCATGATATCATTTACTTGAATGTACAGCACATGAAGACCAACAGTTTGTTGTTGTAATTTTTATTTTCTCTGTCATATGACTAGTTTTTGAAAATGGCGGAAGTCTAAAATGATGTTAAAACGTTTGAACTTACATGCCACTTTCGACACTTTTGACAGTGTTATACACTTTTTCAGTCTTTAATAGGTATTATTCAAAGAAAAATCTTGGAATACTTAGGATATTTTGAGATCAGTTTATTACACATTCGCAGATATTGGGGTTTTAATATATTCTCTGGAGTGCGTGACCTCAGCGGATCAGTTTGCAAGCAAAGATGTTACACACTCGCTGTTGCTCACTCTGTACAACAAAACAAAGAATTTGGTGGTCCGACTTTGGTCTACTCTTTGCGTCACCTTTCATTTTAATCTGTGCACTATTTGTCTGTCCCGCAGGCTCCGGAATATGCGGAACACGGAATTACGGGTCCAATCGCATCGTCAATGGATGGGATGCAGAGCTTGGAGCATGGCCGTGGCAAGTGTCGCTACTTCTTAACAATGACCACAACTGCGGGGGAACTGTGATTCGTCCGAACTGGATCTTGACTGCAGCCCACTGCGTGTAAGTATTTTTCGATTGTGTGTATTTTCTTGCATTTTTTGTTTTGTTTTTACGGGCTGCATGTTTTTGTTTTAGCTTTGTGTCAAGATAAATAAGTAAATATTCACAAAATTAAAATGATATACAAGGGTAGCGTAGTAGCAATCCAGTACCTCCAGAAGAGCCCTGTCGAGGTATGATGTTATTACGTGTTGTGATTTATCCTTTCTAAATACTTATTGCTATATTGAACCCACCCAGAGTAAATTCGTTTCCTCGGTTTCATCGAATACCATAGGTGATTTCGATAAACATTCCCACGTCGCACAATGATGTCAACAAATATCTTATTTCTAAGCATGCTTTGTAACGAGGAATCTTATCATACCAGCGCCCGCATTCAAATACCTCGCATAATGCTTCAAATATGCATCACTCACCCTCATATTTTTGAAACTTAACCCCTCCGCCAATAACCAACGACATGCCCGTTAACCCTTGGAGCGCCAAAGTTATTATTTTCACTTTTGTTAAATATACCCCAGTCAATTGGTTTTGGATTTTTGCCAAAAAATTGACAGTTTGCCAATGAAATGTGATATCCATTTGATCCAAAATTGCCAAAAACTTACCAAATAAAATAAAAGTTGATTATATGTTGCACTGAAACTTTGTTTGGAAAAATTACGGCACTCAGAGAGTTAACAGGAATCAAAGGCAGCACCAATGTGGTCATGTGGAGATTTTACTCTAGAAACGTGAAGTTTCATGGGTTGATATTGGACCCCCCCCCCCCCCACACACACACACACCGATATTGCTTCATAAGACCTTTAAAGGTATACTGTCACCTGTTCCAATTTTGCCACAGTTATGATGGAAAGAGATAATCTAACCAAGCACAGATTTTAAGCGGGTGGCCGCTTTTTAAAAACAGCGCCCTCACATGGGCATTTTGAATACCAAAGAACGCCACTTTCACCATGTATGGGCATATATAGATTACAGGTGACTGTATACCTTTAATTTGTTCTTGCTCGAGTGCTATACTTTGAAATCGAAACAATGAATCGTCAATGCGTTCAATACGACTCTCAGTGATGTACATTTATGGTGATATACATAATATAATGTCACGTCATCGTTATCTATGGAACGATTTTCATTGATTTAGGGAGTCATACTCCGCCTACCAGCTAGACATCAAGGTTGGTTTTGTGTCTCACATTCAAGGATCAAACTACCTTCAAGTGCGACCTGTTGCACAATTCTACATGCACCCTCTGTATAATGGTGAAACCAGAAACGGATGGGACGCTGCTTTACTGCGCATCGAAGAGCCACTGTCCTACACCGACTACGTCCGACCGGCCTGTCTGCCACCAGCTAACGACCTATCGTTTTTCAAAGATGGAGATGTGTGCACCATAAGTGGCTGGGGGAAGCTGTATGAGTATGGTAATCTCACCTACCCTGTCTCACAGATTCTAGCACTTGATTGACGCTCTTTGCCCATGAAAAAAGTATACTCGGCCCTGCTGTCGTTTCGAGTGCGAGTTCTCCTCCTCATGATTACAAAGTCCAAGAAGTGCAGCATTTTTTGTATTATTTAGGACGATTTTAACTTCTCAAATTGAACTCAGTCGATGTAAATTAACGTAATATTAAAAGAAGGTTTCGTACTTTAGTATTATTAGCCATGGTGGGGAGGAAATGCACGTGCAAATTTAAAAAAAGAAGAGTGAAAGACGTTTTGTCACTCTAATTTGCCCATCTTCTGTTTCAATATGAAAAAATATATGATAATGGTCCTAGACATTAGAAACCTCAAAGAAACAACTTGTCGTTATCCTTTGGAAAAAACACCCGGAATTTCTCTACCGAGGTGTTGTTTACCAGGTTTTTTACATGACAGTTTTTTTTAAATGGTATAATATTAAAATGAAGTGACGACAATTAAATTAAGTTGCTCATGCTATAACAAATTAATGTAATTTTACTACACTAAACTAACATCTCGCTTAATGTGTAAAATGCAAATACTACGTGGTTTTTGCAATCAGAGGATGTCTTAACGTTCATAAGTTATCAGAGATGCAGATTTGGGGGCCTTTTGCAACTATTCTATTGATACCATACGCCCTATAGAAACATGATGGAGACACATAAACTAACTGAAGATTTAATTTTTGTTATTTCAAATTGTTTATCACGTCGTTGATCTCTAGCTGTTGGCCAGAGAGCATTTTATGTTGATCTTACATAAATTGAAACATTGCACTTTCACCATACCAGCTAGCGACACGCCCGACCATCTTCAAGAAGCTGAAGTCACCATAGTAAACCATCAATATTGCGGCGAACTCCACGGCCAAGACATTGCTGAGTCCAATATGTGTGTTTGGATGGAAAACGAGTACCTAGGGGTCTGCTATGTAAGACATTGTGAATAATTTGCTATCTTTACCTGAACATATCTCATTTAAAAATAAGCAAAAAATGGAAAATGGATGTATTGTCCATAAACGTACGGACTATATACTCGCATTGTAGGCAATGGCGAAAACCTTTCCCAATGAGCGCTATCTATTGTCACAGGTAATGTCACGCAATGCACAGCCTTAAAGGCCTTCAGACATTTAGTTCCTTTTGGATAATAGTGTAAACCTAGATAGGAGAAGAGTTTGACGTGACGGCAAATCGGTGTCTGAGTCACAAAATATACCTATCCTAATTGGGCAATGGTTTCCTTAGGCATCTTTCATGCGCGCATAGAGTTACCTTGTTTTAAAAGTATACTGTCATCTGTTCCAATTTTGCCACAGTTACCATGGAAAGAGAAAATCTAACCAATCACATATTTTAAGCGGTGGCGCTTTTTAAAAACAGCGCCCTCGCATGTCATTTTGAATACCAAGGAACGCTCCTTTGACCATATATAGGCATATTTAGATTACAGGTGACTATATGCCTTTAAGACTTCTCTGATTAGATTATGAGGCTTTACCCTATGCCGGAAAAAGTATTGTAAACACATAAATAAAAAATAGCTAATATTAAACGAGCTCGTAAAACCCTCGTGGTATATAGTTTGATTCCATAAGTTGTCAAAGACATAATCTTAACTCTCTACGATACGTTTTACTAAGTTTCGGGTAATTTGATATGTCGCGCAGACTGCACTTCTTTTGAACGAAGAACTTCCCGAGTACTCTTCACTAAGGTGCTATCCTCCACAGGTACAGATATTCTGACTCTCAAAATCTTACAATACCTTATTGGCTTATTGTTTCTATGGACACACTTTGTGGACTAAAATAAAAGTTTTCTGTACTTTGTCTTTGCAAATTCGCAACTCATTTTTTTCCACTGGGAGGGTTAAGAAAGGCGTCACGTAAATATCAAATATCGATCCATTTTGGGACACTTGTTTCTCAAGAACAAAAACGGTATAGGTTACCCCTGATTTTATTTTTGATTTTGCATGAGAACCGGTCAAAGTTTCCTCCAGGAAAGTTTGAGCAAAAGTTAGTATTTTCAGTGTCAAGGCACGTACTACCATACGTAACACACTTTGTTTTGGATGTGTTTTTGTTTATTGATGACTTGAAATAGATAGCGGTATTATTTTCTTTATTTTACGACAGTGTTGTCGTCTTGTGCTAAAAGAGGGCCTCACAGCTTCCGCTACACAGAATGTATTAAAACAATATCACGATTAACATTTTCAAACGATTCAAGTCAGTACACAAATAGCCAAATATACTCCGCATCTCATCAAGCACGTTGGAAAATTAAGATTGTCTTTCTCAAAATTTGAAAAATTTTTTAAGTCCTTTTTATAATGTCTCGCTTCAACTAAAGTTCCATTTTACTAAAGTTAGATTATAATGAATGGGTTGGAGATTCTTGGTAGTGTAAGCTTGCAATGCTTAACAGGCTAGTACTTGAATGTTGACTTATTATTCACAACTTGATCTCATCTCAACAGAGCTTGTCAAAGTGGTGACACTAAGATGGCGTTCTATTCTTTCAACATCCACAGGGCGACAGTGGCGGGCCGCTTATCTGTCGAAAGGCAAACGGAAGATGGTACTTAGCTGGTATTGCGAGTTACAAGAGAGGTAACTGTGGATCCAGCGCATATCCCGACGTGTTCACACGTACCACATCAGTCGTGGACTGGATAGAAGCGACCATTTCTCAGGGTGAGCATAACTATTAGATTCAATCTTCGTAAATAGATTGTTCGAAACAAACACACTGGTACAAACTGATTGGAGAAATTGACGACGCCAGTGTTCGAGAAATTACTAATATCGAAACATGTTTGCGTTGATTTTGACGTGTGTATCCTATAGTGCTATGGACGGGAGTTTTTTTATCATATCCCGAACAGCCCATTGACACAACTGATCCAACGACTCTGTGTGAGCTAATATGAAATGAATTGTGATATTTTTGAATTAAGGCAGTACCCGCCTCGACATCAGAAGACATACACTTTAGCTCAAATCTTCCCAAAGGAAACTTTTAAGCAATTCCCTTTCGAAAGCAAGCATAAAAATCAGAGGTCACCGCGCGAAATAAGGTATAGTAGACAAACAAATTACCCAATATTCACCGACACTTGACTCTCAAAATGGCTACCAACCCTGTGTTCACTCCATTGACAAAAATTGAATTTTCGATTTTAATAAAAAAGCCAGTGAATCCCATAAGCTTCAAAACAAACCACTAGTGGTAGAATACCAATTTTTTTGTAAAAGTTTGAGAGTCCAAAAAACTGTTATCGAGGCGCTTTCTACATTAATTATCGAAGAATCAATGTTGTACTTGAGAAATTGGTCACGGACACTCTCCTCTACACTTGAAATATACTTACTGTTACTTTACAGCTGAAAACGGCAGACAATCAGATCAGTTTGGCGTTGAAGGCGGGAAGTACCAAAAGGACGAATAATTAGCCCCGGAAGAACACTGGCAAAATTAGTGCGAGCACATTTTTCGCACCTTGATGGGGATACGTATATTCAAGAACTTAAATAAGACGCAATTGCTGGGTGAACTCAACAAAATGCCAGGAAGCAGAAGTTGATTTTATCACATTTGAAGATTACACATAATCGTCTTTTTTTCAGAGTTGTGTAATAGTATTATCTCATCGACAAAGGTTTTATATTCAAGAGATTAATGTCATTGATGTTTGCAGGTTTTATATTCAAGAGATTAATGTCATTGATGTTTGCAACTATGTAGCTGTTGCCTCCATAAATACACACATACATGTACATTCATGCATACACACATACATACACACATACACACATACATACATACATACATACATACATACATACATACATACATACATACATACATACATACATACATACATACATACATACATACATACATACATACATACATACATACATACATACATACATACATACATACATACATACATACATACATACATACATACATACATACATACATACATACATACATACATACATACATACATACATACATACATACATACATACATACATACATACATACATACATACATACATACATATACACATACATACATACATATATACGTATATTTATGCATAAATTAATTATGTTTATGTGTGTGCACTTAAAGGGCAGTGGTCGTCGCGCTGTGCATGAGCGACTTTTTTGTTGATAAACATAATTTTTTGTAATCATAAGTCTTTTCAACTTCCATCGGAGTGAGATGGAAGCGGCCCCTGTAATTTGTAAACGCTTCCATAAGACTCAAGATCATGGTCAAGATTTTGACCAGTTCACGACATATATGTACGAGCGATATCGAATGCATAATATGAAGTAAAC